>NC_050474.1:7738060-7900560 GCF_013373865.1 Monomorium pharaonis
TTGTTATTTTGAAAGAATTATTAGGAAATTCTATCCCCTCCAGAATTTCTGTTTCTGAAAGGTCAATCGAAACATCTTTAATAATTCCTGTTCTGAAGATCTTAAAGTTGGGGATGTAAGCAAACCAGTTCTCTGGGATCAACTCCTTATGGTCTAGAAATTTATTTGCCTCCTTCATTGTTCTAAACTCTATGCTAATTAATTTTTTTCCTTTTCTACTAAAGTTAAGAATGTTATCATATATATATTTGTATTTGGATTCCATTTTTCTCTTGTATAGTTTCTGACCTATAGTATTTGGATGGAGATTACCTATATTCTCTTCTGAGTCCTCACTTAGAGATTCTATAAAGACTAGATATGAGCTTCCATTTTCAACCGAATATCGATTGTTCTGCTGATTTTTAATATATTTTATTCTTGCAGATTCCTCTACGTTAACATGAGAATCTTGGTTAATTACGTCATTAGGTCCCAGGATTGTATTAACTATAACTTCCCGCTCATATTCGGTAGGGAAGATCTCGGCTAGAGATTGTTGGGATTGTTGAGATACCGAGTAATCCTGGGAACCAGTGCCTATATTGTGTTCTTTAATAGATGGAGATATAGTTCTGTTTTTTGGATTCTTGGGGATTTCCATATCTACTCTTCCTGGACCCGATGATTTCTGACTTGAGGAGGCCTTCTTGTTAGCTAGTCTGGCGCTGCTCTTAGACATTTGGGAAAATATTGTATATATTTAGCTGATTGGACCTTCTCTTGATAGCCTTTCCTTTATGATTTTTTTTTTTTTTTTTTTTTTTTTTTAATTATCCCCTTAAAAGTGTGAGTCGTGATTTTTGTTATATAGATCTTAAAAATGTGAATTGTAATATTTTATTATCTAAATTTAATATTTTATATATAGATGCCAGATTGAGTTCCCCATTAACCAATAGATATATAATTATCCAAGTCAGTTCTTAAATAATTCCTTGATGATCTTGATTCTTTCTTCTATGATTTTTATTAAATAACAACCCCCTTACTCATGTAATTTGTGATTTTTATTATACTAATCTCTATATCTATATGTACAAATGCTAGAATAAATTCCCCATTAAACTATAACCATATACCCATCTAAGCTAGTCTTTAACCCTATCCTTGGTGATCACAGCTTTTTCTTTTATAATTTTATACTAGAGAGCACCCCCCTTATGAATATGATCTATGATTTATTATTATATAAATCTTAATATTTTATATATAGATGCCAGATTAAGTTCCCCGTTAGACAATAGATATATAATTATCCGAACCAATCTTTAAATAAATCCTTGATGATCTCGTTCTTTCTACTGTGATTTTTTTATTATATGGCAACCCCCTATATGATTTTTACTATACAAATCTTTATATTCTATATGTACAAATGCCAGAGTAAATTCCCCGTTAAACTATAACTATATACCTATCTAAACTATTCTTTAACCCTATCTTTGGTGATCACAGCCTTTTCTTCTATAATTTTATATTAGAGAACAACCCACTTAAAATATGATCTATGATTTATTACTATACCAATTTTAGTCATCCATTTATACAAATGCTATAGTAAATCCCCGTTAAACAAAAATATATAATTATCCAAGCCTATCCTTGGAGATTCAACTGGAAAATTCTACAGATATTAGAAAGTTATGCAATTAATTTTAAATAATTTTTTCTTTTTCCTTCTTCCTTTTTTTTTTTCTCAACAATTTTCCAATTAAGAACAATTCTCAGCGAGTATCAGTAAACCATAGCAGGTAATATGGACATAGAAATATTACAGTTTACTTATATTTATATATACCTTTTTTTTTTTTTTCTAACGGTATATCCTTTTCTTTTGGAATATGCAAGTTTAAAATTTGCTTTTGATTACTGGATATGTATACTTGTTAAGTAATTCCCTTTTTTTATTTTATTTTTATGGTAATTATTGATTGTTGTTTTAATCGTCAGATAGATCCAAAATCACAAGCGCATGATAAGTCTCCCGGAATTCCTGAATCTTGTATATTATGGAGCAACTCGGGAAACAAGACAAACATTGGCCCTGATTTTGTTTGTATATACAGGGTTCATGCATGAGAGTTGTGAAAGGCAAAGCGAGCCAACAACCAATAGTTAAGCGAAATGTATTTCCTATATAAAGTGTAAAACATTTATTCATATATTTCTTTATATATTTGGATACATATCAATACAAACTTATATTAAGACCAATACATATTTAAATCATTCAAATTGTGTAATTAATTTGGGGAATTAATAACCCTCTTCTATAAATATAATAATTCCTTTCATTCAATTTATTGTTATATATATATATTTATATTATTTTTTGTTTTTTGAACTTTTTTGAAAAACTAATTAAGGGTTTTATATTTCTCTCCCCCCCCCTTTTTTATGTATAATTTATATATGTACAAAGAAAAAAAAATTTTTTTTTATTTTTTTTTTTAATTATATATACTTTTCAACTAATAAGATAACTAACTAGCAATCAGTCTATATATTACTATATTATATGTTATAATTCTTGCTACAACAGTTTGCTTCCTCTTTTTTTTTTAAGATTTCTTTTTATTTTATTTTTTGAAGAATTATACTAACTATAAGGTACTTCAGAATTTATAATCGATGTTGAATATTTATAAATTGGCAAATATCAGTATCACATATCTAGAGAAAATTTGTAGAGCAAAATATATATTGACCTTGTTTTTATTTATGTATCTAAAGTTCACGTACAGTGATCGTGAAAAACAAAGTGAATTTCTTCTAAATCGAAGAAACAGTTATAGTGATCTAGTTATTTGAAAAAATTTTTTTTTTTAATGTATATTAACTTGTTAAATTTTAACAAATAAATTATTTGCAATCAGTTTCCTTTATTACTATATGTATTTTATTTTCTTATCAATTATATATATATATATTTTTTTTGATATTTTTATATATGAAAAAGACCGATTTATCAAAGCGGATGCAGCTTACAGATTTGTTAATTTTCAAATATTGGTTAAAAATGTACTAATAATTACAACAAAGGAAAGCCATGCTAATATCACACATATTTATCACTGTTAAATTGAATAATTTTTTTTTGTAATAATTTTTTTTTTTTTTAATAATGCTTTCGTTTTCTTAGTATTTATAATGCGGATTAACCCTTCTCATATGAACGTGAAAATTGAAAAGACAACAGTTATAGGCTCAATGTGTGAAGCAAAAGCAATGAGTGAAAATAGAATCAAAAAGAATAAATTAAAGCATACTACGCCATGCTAAACGAGCATACGAAAATCTTATCAGTTTAAGCCTCCAGACTTACCTTCTTTAGTTGAGGGCTAGATTATTCTGGTTAACATCTTACATTGGTTTGCGGTCTAATTTCCTGAGATTTTTGATTCGGATAGCTTCAATTCTCCCATAGATTTTCTCTACTTGATTTTTCTCCTTTCTGCGTAGTTTTCCATAAGATGGCCGATCATGTATTCAGTGTGTGCCACTCGCACGCTGTGCACGTGCTCAGCTGAATTTCCTTCGTCCCTTGTTCTTTGTCCTTTATAATTTGTTGGAATGTATTCTGATATTAAAGCCGACCCCTTATGTACATTAATTTAATACTTTCCACTACTTTATATACATTCTTTATAAGGCTGATAGCCTAACTTTTGTTAAAATATAACTGAAGTGAGAGAGGACTACGTCTGTACGGGTCGGCTGCTCGAGTCCAACTCCCGCTGATCGATTTCGATGGCGAGAAACCAAATTATTTTTCGTCTATCGTCTGTACCTGACGCGTTTGCACGCGTGTTTCGCGTGCCCGATTAGCTGTTTGTCGTCGGATCGACACTTGTCGTTCACGGGATCGAGGCGGACGGCTGGATGTTCCGCGCTCTGGGTAGCGGCCCTCAAAAGTCAGTCTAGAGCCTGCTCTCGCTCGCCTAGCACTCGTTTCAAACCAATTCACGCGAATCTCGTTGTGCTCAAATTTAAGTCCGCGGTGACACTCAGCTCGAGCCCCGCGTCTCGACTTAATTACTCCGGCTTCGCCATCGGTCGATTAGCCATTTAAATTAACCCCCTTTTTTTATTATTTTGTGTTAATTCGGTTCACGAATCGATCTTACAGACTGTTTAGTGCCAGGATTTGACGTTGATCTTGTGCGGTTGCGATTCGCACGTCTGCCTCGCGCTTTACGTCGTTTTCGCGCACAAGATTTCCGTACCGTTAGGGCGTTCAACCGACGCTCGGCAAGATTTCCGTCGCGGAGACCTCAGGCAGCAAGCAATGTGCGCAAGAAGATCTCCGTTCCGAAATCGATCCGTCGTCCTCGCATTCGTTCGGTTCGTGAACCAAACTTGTTCGCTAGTGAATAAAGCGTGCCTGTGAATAAAAACACTTGAAGTAATCTTTTTTTCTATCGCCTTGTGCTCGTCTGACTCTGACCTTCCTGCGGCTCCACTGATTCGCGCGCAGCAGTCACTCCGCGCTTAAATCTAAGCGGATCCGTACTGAGTGATCGCTCTCGCGATCGTTATTGTGCACACAGAAAAATGCTAGAATCGGAACAATTTTGTAAATTTTTGTAGTTTTTTAGAATTTTGTAGAAAATTTTTCCGCCAGGGTCTTCATAGTAAAAAAAATATTTACTATTGATTAATTCACTCTGCGTAGTACTTTCTTCGTCGGTAATGTTGAAATCTCTATTTGAAACTGAATGTGGTTAGAGTCGATTTTTCAAATCATTTAGGCTTTAGGCTGCGGTCCACTTGATGCTACAAATGCTTTGAAGCATTTGATTGATCAATCGAAACAAAGATTTTTACGAATTGGCCAATCATAGAATGTTTTGAAACGTTTGTAGCATCAAGTGGATCACACTCACTCTGTGCTACCGACACATTTCGTGTGTATATACATAGCATGGAACGCAATCAGATCGAATTGTGCACATTATGAACGGAATTCGTAGGCCGGTATTCGAATCTTATAGCATTTTTGATTTGCTGACTCGACCCGACTCCGAGTCAATGGTTTGTTCTTTTCCACTGCAAAAAAAAGTGATAAACTGTGCAAGAAATGAAGATAAAAGGAACAGACCATTGACCCGGAGTCGGGTCGAGTCAGCAAATCGAAACTGCTATTATTCAAGACCCATCTTAAGCACAAGTTTGAGACGTTAATGTTGTTATTTCATTGGTTAAGTAAGTCTCAAGTCGGCTCGAATCTAGACTTAAGACAATTCTTGAACTTAAGATCGGTCTATGAATTTCGTCCATAGACCGATCTTATTCAAGATCCATCTTAAGTACGATCTTGAGACGTCAATGTGGTTATTTCATTGGTTAAGTAAGTCTTAAATCGGCTCGAAGCTCGAAGCTAGACTTGAGATAATTCTTGAACTTAAGATCTGACTATGAATACCGGCCTAGTTATGAGTTATCCGCTCGTTCAAACGTGCACATTGGCTACGTAGTTCATGTGCATGATTTTCAGGTCCACAGAGAGCGTATCGCGTTCGAGGCTCACCAAACGTCAAGCGGTCAGCCGTGTCGTACTGTTGTCTCTCAGGTGTGCTCTCTGGTCACATGGAAAAAAGCATGGGAGACTCCTGGGCCTGACTGTTACGGTCACGTTTCGTCGATGATAAATTTTCTATCCTGAATTAAACCTCAATTTTAATAATTAATACAGATTAATATTTTGCTTTGTAAGACAGAGAAATACCTTTTTTTTACCAAACTTCTTTTTACGTAAGAACACATCGATTGAGTATATTTTTAATGATACTTAAGCGGATTAAACAACATTTACTTCCAACTGATTATCTAATTTAACTGTTAAGTAGATGGTTATAATCGAGTAAATTAATATGCTGTCTAGAGTGATTGTTAATATTATTAGGAGATCAATGTGCAATAATGCACGTTTACTTTATCGCTCGCGAGATTCCTTGCACTCAGATTTCTCATTGTGCAATGTCAATGCCAGGCCTCAAAAGCATTGTAATTTATATATAGCAAAAAGATTCAAGTCCAGAAAGAAAGCTGCTGACATTGTAATTAATATAATTTATTTACTTAATTTTATACAGTTCTTCTTTAACTAATATAATTTATTTAACTTTTATCTTTTACTTCTCTCTGAGGGGCATAGATAAACATATTACTTTTGAAACATGTTGCAGGAGAAAGACAAAGATGAGGACTCTGAAGAGGAAGATGATGATGAGGAAGCCCCTGTAGGTTCAAAAGTAATGAAAATAAAGACAAATTCTCTACGATTAGATCTCGTTTCCAAAACTGCATTTAAAATGAGCCGCAAGTATGCTTAATCTTGTTTTGTTTAATGTACTTGTGTATCTAATTTATTAAATGTTGCTTTATATGTAATTTATACTTTTATTTATGTCCTATATTTTATGGTTTTGTTTTTAGCAAAATCGAGGAGATCTTTTATGAGAGTAGGTTTCGCATAAATGGAAACAAAGTATTGAAAAAGTCTAAAGAGGTAAATGTATTGTTTTTGTAATAAAACTAAGATGATTTTGAAAATGTCAATAAAATTGTGTTTGTATATAATTATATATAGAATAATTGTGATGACAGGTGAAAGTAGGAGACGAAATCGACATAATTTTACATCAAAATGTGGATAATCCTAGGTTGCTGGTTATAAACAGAATTGTGATATTATCAATAAGCCCTATGAAAAATGAAACTCAAATACAAATTAAATTATCTGTAGATAAAAACTTGCTAATTGAAAATTACGAGAACTATATATCTGTATAGTTTTTTAGTTATAATTGTATGCAATATATATAATAAAGATATTAACATTATATTGAATAATTCTCATAGTAGTTTAATCATTTATTTTTTACTAGTTACTATCTGTATATCGGATTTCCATTTTTAAAAATACATTACGGATTTATAAAAGAACTTATTAGAATTTATTTACTTCAAGCATATACAATGCCAAGAAGGGACTTGGTTTACAATCAAGGACTTATTCAAGCATCCATCCCTACCTTACAAATTTTTTATCACACATGTACCTCTATCCATTCATTTTATTATCCATCTATCCTAACCAATACATCGCACCAATACATGGCTTTATTTATATCATTAACATATCAAATCTTATTACTTCGCTATAATCCTACATTTTCTCTATCGCACGAATTTTCCTACAATAATAAACTTTATTCTCTTCAGACTCATGGCCAAGAAGAGAATCCTACATAAAATACAGTATGATCCTATATAAACATTTTTCTCGCACTATCTTCCTATCATCACTTTATTTACAGTCTTTTTTCTTTCAACCTATAATTATACCCTTATAATTAATCTCCCTTGCTTTATTTACTAATCTTTACAAAAATCTTTTTCTGCCTCCTCTTTTTCCCTAAACATTCGTTTTGCCTTCTTCTACTAAAAGTTATTTCTATAATTCCTAGATTGCATACCTTGTTAGTTGCCCTTATTCATTTCTTTCCTAACATGTCTATCACAACATATCATATCCTATTATACCATTCTAATCCTGCCTATAATACAATCTAATCAAATTTCATCATTCTTCTTTCACCTATCATTCCATCTTTTCTCTGTTTACAATATTTATATTCTTACTACTTATAATTATATTCGTCTAACCTTTCTATTTAGGCCTTTCCCTATGCATACTAGTTCCTCTGCACTTCCTCTTGTGATCATATTCTCTCTTAACCTAATTTTACATCTCCTGTTCTATTCTATATGTACCTATCTAATTTTACTATCTACATCTGAAAACCAAAGGACCCATTTCACAGCCCCGTCTTGCTCCCATCGTTGTACTGCACACTTATGCCAATCCTTCTGTCCTTACTGTCGCCCTCGTGTCATTGTTTCTTCTTTCTATCTTCCCTTCTTCTGGCTTCACAGTTCTTAATTTCTCTTGACTTTTAACGTTAACGTGAGCTTGATATTTCTTCTTGTCTCCTCTCTCCTACAACTCTGTTCCATTCAATAGTTTCACAAAGCGGATTTTCCTTCTTCATTGCCTATGTTGGTTCTTATTCACTCTTTTTCTTCTCTGTTCCTAGTTATGTATTTCTAATCCCATTGCCTTTACAGACTTCAAACTACAAAATCTATTCCCTCTCCTTTCTTCATTTCCTTTGTCTTGCTTTTGATTCAGAAAGTCCTTTAGTTTACTCTTCTTCTCCAAATGATCCTGTCGTAACTGTTTCTTTTCACCTCTTTAAAATCCTTTATACTTTTCTTCTCATTTGTACAGTCTTTATTTTACTTTACCAGATCTTATGATCCGTTCCTTTTCTTTTATCTACGCCTATCTATATTGTTGTTTTCTGGATCGTCTCCTATAATATTCTTCCAGAATTCTGTTGCCTCGTTACTCAAGATCTCCATTTACCTTTTCCACCTTTTTCTCTTGCGTATGCGTTTTGCTTCGTTATCCTCTCCTATTCTTGATCTTCTTTTTGCAGTCCTTTCCTCCTCTTCTTTCTGCTTTTCAATCTCATCGCTCAGGGGCTGCGATCTGCGTCCATTCTTTTCTCTACTTTAAAATCCTTACTCTTATACAGTTTCATTTACTAATATATATTCTGCCTATCTTACATATCTATACTATAATACCTCTGTTTTTTACTTATCTACATATGTATATTCTCGTTCTTTTTCTCGCTTGATTATCTCTCTAAAACTATGAACATAACCTATCTCTTGCTTACTTCTATATTCTCTAACCTTATTCTATTTTTCTTTTCCGTTTTCTTTAATTTACCTTTCTACCTTACTTAATTCTCTCTCAATCGCATTCTTCAGCTCTTTTCTGTCCCCCTTTACCTCTTTTTCTTCTCGCTCTTATCTATAGATTTTTCCGCGCTCGTCTATGCATCCTAACCTCCTTAGTCGCGATCTTTCTATCCGTCTTTTATCCTGTCTTCTTGTTTCTATCGCGTTCCCTTCAATTCCCCAGCAACTTTCCTCTCTTCCCACTCCCTTTTATTTTTTCATCCTAAATCTCTAAATATCTACTTAATTCTGTCCTATACACGCACTATCGCCGCCACACGACTATTCGTTCTCACATGTTCTCACACCACCTAACCGAGTCCATAAAAGAACTTATTTAATAATAATAATATTTCAAAATTAAGTACACTAATCTGTATGTTTATTTACTTTTTTTACAATTTATTCCGTTATTTCTTTTATTTTGTCAGGAAATGGCTCCTGTATTGCGCCTATTTCTTGCAACAGGTCTTGTTTAGATTTGAAGTATTCTTTGTACCACATAATATGTTGGACTTTTTCTTGAACTGTCATGTATGGATTCTTGGAAAGTCCAACACACACCAATTCCATGAAATGACGTATCGGTCCTGACTTAGGACACCATCCCTTCAGATGACGTTCCATAAAGACATGTTCAGAAAAATGAACACTTTGCTCTTCTTCAATTCCTGCCATATATATAAAAATGATTATAAACTCAGTTTTTCCTTTCCTTACCAGAAGAAGAGTATAATATATAAAACATTATGTAGAAACCTTGTTCATTGTCAATAGGGAATTTCCATAATTTTCCTTGCTCTGTCCAAAGAATCAGTTCTTGAAAAACATTGGCTGGTGGATACGTCGTCATTGCTTTTAATTCTTTCTGTTCCAATGTCGCCCATGTTTTCAATTCCAGCATGTTTGGCGATTCACTTCTCATGTTCTCGAAAATAGGACTAGGCTCTCCATTCCACAGATTGATATCTCTACGCTTACTACAGTACAATAATTGAAAATTAAAAATTTATAGTACATACATTATGAAAATATGAATATTTAAATATATTTCTTTTAATACCTGCCATGTAATTTTTCTTTATCTTGTAACTGATTTTTAGATACTTTAGCACTGTTTAATAACTTTCTTGATATACTATCTTCAACTATTTTCGGTCGCTTATTATATTCGTCCAGCAGAGTTTGTATTATAGATTTTTTTTCTGAATGTTTATCTTGGGAAATTTCTTGTTCTTGAACATTGTGTTTTGATTGTTTAAATTTAGCGTTCTCCTCTATTTCACTATTAAAAAAAATATAGTAAAAATAGTTTTTTTTAATATTAAATTGGAAAAATATACTATGTATAATATATACTTAGTAATACACATGATTCATATTAATCTACATACATCCTTGTTTGTTCTTCTTTTAATGCTTTTACTCTAGATTTAAGTACTTTCTCAAGCAAATCCGATGTTGTCTTTGTTTTATCCCCACCAAGTTTCTCAGCCACATCTTTTGCTGCATCCACCACTTGTTTTTCTATTAAAAAAAAATTTAATACATTGAGAAGTTTGAACTTGCATAAATTTGGAATTATTGTTGCACAAAGTTACCAAAAGGTACTCGTTTGTCATTTTTTAATTTAGCTTTCTTTTTAGGCTGCATAGCAACTTCAATGGTTTTCTTCTGTAGTTTTCTCGCCTACAAACAGTAACAGATATCACAAATTAAAGTGTCCTGATTTATATTTTTTTAGAAAAAATAACTTGTTAAACTACTTTTAGATATATTAATATATTATTTTAATATACAATTTAGCCTAATTATTTTTTAAATATTCAATTTAAGCGATGAAATAATACATTCTGAAGTTAATAGAAACTTAAAGTAGACAAAAATCATAAAAAAATAATGAAAAATTATCATCAGATTTATTTACCTGTATCATATTATCCACAAAACTTTTCAAATCATATTTGTTATCCGACATTGTATCTGTAGGATTTGTACTTTTAACATCTGTTGTCTTTGGTTTTGCTTTGTCAGTATCAGAATCAGAATCAGATGAGTCTGATGAATCTGAAGTCGATGAAGATGAAAATGATGAAGACGAAGAGCATAATCTCGTGGAATTATTTATCCATTGAAATAACATTCCCTTTGATGACCTTATATTACATCTGCAAAATGTGTCACTGATTATAACAGTTTACATTTCCAACATTAATTCCAATATTTTGGCGCACATGTACTTACCTCAATAATATGTATAAGGGTAACATATTTACACACAAATATTTTACAAATCAATTATAGTATACACCGAGATATGAGCGCACGACAGCGCTTTTTTCATTCACAGACAGGTGATCATAGAAAATCTAACAAATTAAATCGAATGACACTTGCACATTAACAATAACGACAATACGCGAGGATCATTGATAAATTCAAATTTCAATAAAATAACAAAGTATGAGCATGGTATTATAAACAGGAGAACTTAACCTGAAAAAGGAGCTTAATCTAGCTCCCGCGCTATCGATACATCGCATTGTTCCCGGTTCAAAACCAGAGATATATCGATATATATCGCGTCGCGTCGCGGCGCAACGCAGTAACCATCAGTAACCACCAACACTACATACAACATACAACCCACAATCCCACAAATCCCACAATGGGGCACGGCGACAAATGAAAGCGTGACGTGATCCGTAGCGCGCGTCGTCGTTGTCGTCGTACTAGTCACACACGTCGTAGGGTAGCGGATGATGTCGCCGCGCGAGGAAACGGCCGTCGTCGTGGTCAGCAGTCGTCTGTAAGAGTGCCAAGATATCGTCGAGTGTTCCGCGTCGTCGTCGTCATCGTTGTCATCGTCGTCGCCCCGCGCGAATCAACTCCGGAGCAAAAGGATGGAGGCGGACTACCAGCCGACGCTGAGTCCGTCGCGGACTTTGACAGGTGAGTTGGCGATGTTGACGATGGTAAAGCGCGTCTGCACTCCCTTTCTACTCGATGACGGCGTCGTGGAAATCGACTCCGGATCGTTGGACGAATAGCAGAATCGCGGCTCGTGCTGTGTAAATAGAAAGCGCGTGATATTGTGCGTATATTTACAATTGTCATTAGGGGGTCGAGTGTGTGCGTGTGTATGTGTGTGTATCGTACAGCTTGATGAAAATTACAAAAGCGAATTTGGTATTGGCTTACGAAATTATTAATATTCTGATAAATTCGCTCACTTTTGTAATTGTCATATCCATAATCGACCCTTACGTTTGTTCTTTTTCCACACCCCAGGGCTACGTTCCGAGATGCTATTCTGTCAACTCTGCAGAACACAGAATAGTGGAAGTCAGATGAATTATTGCACTGAATAAATTTGGAATTTGAGTAAAAGTATACTTGGCGTAAAATACAATTGTGTGAGATTCAGGTCAAAATTATAGTCTTCAGTTTTCATGAGATCAATTAGAATATCTTATAAGTACAGTAATAAATATATTTAATAAAACTACGCGAGTATAAGTCATGCTGGTAAAATTTAATAGTTCAGAAAGAGTTCGTATTTTACCAAAAATATAATTATACTCACTGTTTCGTAATTATTTAAGATTAAGTTATCAACACTGTAAATATTAAAAATATACATAATTTATTACATATGTTACAATTACAATAATGTAAAAAATACATATTTTAGGGTTGATTGTTTCAACTTCTTGATAAATTTATATATTAGATAAATATATGTCTGTCTTTATTTAAGAAAAAGAATTATTTATCACATTTATATAATATTTTAGCAAAAGATATTTATAATGTTTAAATTACAAATTTATAATATAAAATTGAGTATTATTTCTTGTATCTATTATCCAAAACAATTTATTTTCTTTAAATAAAGATTTATTGTATATATTATTAAAACGTGCACTTTTTGTAAATTAGATTAGTTGAATTTATTACAAATTTTTTTTTGAATTTACTTAGAATTAAAACTTAAACTTCTAAAACTTTTTTTCAAAATTTATTACATTTTTTTTTTAAGATTTACTCTTTCAACCCTTGAAAATAGGATTATGAATTCTATATATGTACTTTATATATGTAACTCTATATATGTACATTTATTATGAATTTTAGAACAAATAGGCTCCGCATGTTACTTCGTGTTTCAGAACAACCGTGAATTAACTGAAAAATTCCTTGCTCAGAATTTTATAGTCCAGGAACTTGAATTCTTGGTACAGTTCCTTTGTTTTATGAAGAACAAATTTATATTAGTTTTGAAGTGTGAAAAAAGAACCTATTACACTCTCGAGTAAAGACTGCCAGATCACAATTCTATGGAACTTTTAGCAAATTGATCTTATCTACATTGTATTCTTGCCGTTGAATATACCTCATTGTTAATGCAATTAATCAAACTTATTTTAAGCAAAAAAAAATTCTTACCTCTTCTCCCTCCTTGATAAGATTTTTTTTTTGTTGTACAAATGTATACATATACTACACATATCTTAATCTGTTTGATAATTTATGATTTGCTTTAACATTTAGCAGGAATAGGTAATGACTGTGAAGATCCATATCCGAGCTTGTCAGATTATCATGATTACGAACCAAATCTGGAATTTGATGATACAGAATTACAAACTACTTCAAACAATGGTAAATTATATCTCCAGATTTATGTTTTAAAATCTTTTTTATAATTCAGTAATTAGATGTGTATTATTATTCTTCAAGAAGAAAGTGCGTTATCTTTATTATTAATTATTAAAAAAATTAATTTACATTAGGCTTGAATGTTATATATAAAATATAAATAATCTACATGTATGCAATGTAAACTATGTATTTGTTTTACGTCATCTATTCATAAACTATAAATCGCCAAAGAGTTATTGAAAATTTTATTCAGATTTTTAATTTATAATATATATTTTTATTTCACCAATACTCCTTACAAATATTAACAACTTTAAAATTTAATTTTTTGTATTATATTATTCAATTTATAATAATTTACATTGCTTTTGTATTGTCTACAACAAAAAGATTTGTATAAGTATAACGTAAATATATAAAGCGTGCACTTCTGATTTATGTCATACAGTAACTATGGTAATTATTTAAAAGTTGACTTTATTATTGTAGCGACACGGCTTTTGGAAGAAAAATTGGATTTGGTGAGTGGCAGCATGGGTGCCGGGATGGATTATTTGGAGAGTCCAGTAAGCGATGGCACGATCGAGGAGAACTTTGAGGAGGCATTGGTAGATGCTCCAGTTATCGAATCTGGTGTGTGAACCTTTTACCTTCTGTTAGTAGCCAGTAAATGTCATGGCATTCTCGGGGCATAGCAGGTGAATTATGTGTAGAACATTGTATAGCTTGTTACATTGCATGGCGTAAGGATGAGAGAGGAAAAGGAATGCGACGACTGTCTTGCTTTTTTTTAAATCCCCCTTTGCAACAATAACATTTATATACAATCCTAGTGTGTTTAAAGTGAGTAAGTCTTTCGACGTTCCGTAGAGTATCATTTATTATTTTTATGAAAGTAGGACTGCTCCGAGGATTTAAATTGTTTTTGCTAGAATTTTTATTTGATGATAAGTTTGTTGTGCAAGCACGCTTCTGAAATGTCGCAACCTTATGTTACAACAAATGTCTGTTTTAATGAACAGCGGACGATCCTGCTTTAGACGAAGAGCTCGCCGATGAAGAAGATTATCTTGACATATCCAGGCATGGTATTGTGGAGGTAGTCGGCGATGATAGTGCTGGACGTAAAATAATTGTTGTGTCAGCTTGTAAATTACCTCCTATCGGAAAGGAGACTTTTAATCACGCTAAACTCCTCAGGTGAGTTTGCGATATCTATGTTGTAAAGATGACACACGAATGATATTTTGTCGACTGGAAACAATGACTTACAATTGTCTGTAAATTATTTAAGAATCATTCTATCATTTTTAACACACACAGCGTTATATATATTAAGCTATCTGTTTTCTCGATACTACTTTTTTTTTTTTATCAGTAAAATAAACTTTTTAATTTACTGATAAAAGTTTATTTTATATTTCCATCGCAGGTACCTTACGCATACTTTGGACATGTTTGTGGAACAAGATTATAGTCTCGTTTACTTTCATTATGGCCTTACATCGAAAAATAAGCCACCCTTGTCTTGGTTGTGGCAAGCGTATAAAGCATTTGATAGGAAATACAAGAAAAATCTCAAAGCCCTTTACCTAGTACATCCGACTAATTTCATTAGGATTGTGTGGCAGATATTTAAACCGGCAATCAGGTATGTATCTTTTTGTATCGAAAAAGTAACTTTTCTTAAGTTATTACATGTTATCGTAGTAACTTGTGTATTTTTTCTAGTGTAAAGTTTGGACGAAAAATGATGTATGTTAATTATTTGGAGGAACTGGCGCAATACATTAACTTGGATCAACTAATTATACCACCTCAAGTGATAGAGTATGTAATTTAGTTACGGTATTATATAAATTTGTACATTTTTAGAAACCCAATAAAAAATCTTTTTAAATCAAATTGCACGCAGATTTTCAAATTTCACATTGGAGCATTTCTTTCAGACACAATGAACAATTGCTATTGAAAAATAAGAAGAATTTGCCAGCGAGTCCGCCACAAAGCGCGGTAGTTACGCCAGTTGGAACGACTCAGTTTGGTGCTAGTCTGCAATTCATAAAAGAAAATAACAACGGCGATCCAATACCACCAATTCTAAAGCAATGCGTAGAGTTTCTTGATACACCTGACGGTACGGTATTTCAACGAAAACAAGATTCTATTTTTATCTTGTTTGTATTCAACTGATGATTATCTTTTTTGCTATCGTTTCAGCTCTAGAAACAGAAGGAATATTCAGAAGATCGGCTAACGTGGCAGTTATCAAAGAACTTCAGAATCGCTGTAATCAAGGTTTACCCATTGATTTTCAAGGGGATCCGCATATCGCTGCGGTTTTACTTAAGACTTTTCTCCGTGAATTAGACGAACCTCTCATGACTTACGAACTGTATGATGAAATCACGCAATTCCAAAGTAAGCATAATACGTTTCTTTACTCGTTTTTCCAAATATTACATTTACAGTGATGTAAAACATTTCTTTAATTTTTACTGCAGCATTATCAAAAGACGAACGTCCCCGTAAAGTTAAAATATTAATATTGGAGAAACTTCCCGAAGACAACTACCAAGTTCTTAAATACATCGTACAATTTTTATCGAGAGTACGTAATACTCACAGTCACAATTTTTTTACAATTAAAATAAAAATTAATTTTTATAATCACTTTTTTTGTTATTGATAGGTAATGGACCGTTGCGACTTGAACAAGATGACTTCTAGTAATCTCGCGGTCGTATTTGGACCGAATCTAGTTAGAGCACCGCCAGCACGTGGAATGTCCCTCTCGGCAATAGGACCCATCAATCAGTTCATAGACTTTTTATTTACCTATCAAGATAAGATATTTATTATTTAAAAGCGACAGAGCATCGAAGGCCTAATTGTAACATTCAATTATCACACGTCCGCATTTTCATTTATCGAAATATTTTTATATTCTACGTGATAGAGGAAGAAACACTCAACTGTTTGTTTACACGTGATATTGCACAAGATTTTTTTATACTAATAGGTATAATAATTTTCGGACGAAAGAAAGTGAAATGTTCGAATAGATATCGGCTGTGCGATGTTGAAACGCCAGCTCTAAGAGAAACATGTCCGCGTATATTTAGAGAAAAATTACGACCAAATACCAAAGATACATGAGAACGTCACACAGTGAGTATAATGTAAATGTAAGATTATCTAGAAATAATGTTTATCTATTTAATAACGCTTAGAAAATAATATATTCGAGAATGAAAGAAGATATCGAGCGAGATGCCTCTGTTGTCGTGAAATCGCAATTTGCCCCGATTTCGTTTCGATTAATCTGTAATATTTATAATGAAACTTTTAAACAACGAATTAATTTCTTTTAGTAAGTTACATGAATTATTATTTTGTGTATAATTTTTAAGATTTTAATTATTTTTTTGTTATTTTTTTGTCAATTAAAAAAAGTTAAATTATTAATTGTTATATAGATTCTAATTTTTGTTTTGATGAATTCACATTTGTATAAGTCATCTTTTGTCATTATTTTTATTTTTAACATTGGAATTATCAAAAAATTGTTTAAATCATGTTACATTAATAAAGATCTTATAAAACGAAATTTTCATAGAACGTTTTGCATATTATAAATCTAAAGCAGGAAAACTGCAAGTAACAAATCTTTTGAATATTGGGCATCCTTTGCATCTCTTGCAGGGTTTGTAAATATATATTGGAAAAATTGATAATTCAATAATAATTATGGTCTAACGAATGTAGTATATGTGATACTGTATTTAAGTAAACTCGAAGAGACAAAATATATGTAACAAAAAAGATTTATATATATTATAGAGAAATATTAAGTTAATAAAAATAAGCAATTACATTTGTTTTATATAAGTAACAAAACACTCTAATAATTGGAAGAAAGTTAAATTATATATTTTATTTCAAATAGATTTGTCTTATAATTTTCATTCTCTTTCTCTCTAGTCTGTACAATCGCAATTATAAATAAAATAATTTATATTCATAGATTAATGTAATATTTTAAAAATTATACATAAGCACAGTAATTAGTGTGATATCAATATACTTTTCATATACTCTATATCAATTTTAGTGGTTGCACAATATTCTTTTTTTAATCATAATCTCAAAAAAAATTAATCTGTTAGTTTCACTTGACATCATAAGAAAATTTTAAAAAATGAGAGAGAGAGGGAGAGAGAATGAAGAAAAGAGCAATTTGGCATAAATGCCAAATATAATCTAAAGTCTTGTGTAAATCCGTCATCTAAATATAAAGATAAGATTTAGCGATTTTTTGCGGACTAAACCGCAGACTTGTATATCCCCTTAAATAGTCCTGCCATTATGGGTAACTGGGATAAAGTATATGGGCTTGGCAGCCTAAAACCTGCTCTCTATCATCAAAAGAAAAAGACTAACCCAGACCTGTAGAACTGATGTGACTTGATTACATTCCTCGTTGTTGTCAATAGAACATGTAATAAAGCGTATTAATTTATAGGTCTTCAGTTTCACTTTTATGTATAATTCATAAGCAAAATCTAACTACTTTTGTGACGTGATGGGATTGAGGTATCAACGTTGAATGAAGCATTTCTCTGTAACGTTATTACAAGTTACCACTTTATATTCATAAAATAACTTACACAGTAACAATAATTTAAACAACTTCTTGTATCACTAATTTATATAATTTCAGATGAATAAACATATTGCGTGTTACTTAATATGTGGTCCAAATCAATATATTGTACAATAAAAATTATCATTTAATATGTACATAGTAACCTAAACCTAAGCTATTATTTTGGATAAAAGCTGAGTCTTCTTCTTTTTCTGCTCTTCTTTGAAAATGCCCTTGTCTCGCGACAAGGCCGCGCCGTCTAGCTAGATTTATTAGCTGATTCTTAATGGATTAGCTTGCAGTAATTTGGATTGCAAAGATACAGAAGTATGTCGAAAATTTGAAGATGATAGAAAAATGGGATGATAAATCCGGAACAAGGCTCCAACTTCTTTGCTGTTTTATAAAACTTTTGTGCCTGCGCGGAGATTGAGACACTCGAAACAACTAGATGGCGAGGTTGCTGTTCTGAATTGTTATCTCTCCTTTATTATCAGTGATTCTAGCAACTGAGAACTGAGAAGAACACTTCACTCGCGACCACTTTTATGAAAAAGATACCATTGGAATAATGATGATTCAGGTGCACATCGAATATAGAGATTCATTAAAAAGTGGTATTACGTATTACTTTATGATTATTCTGAATAAGAAGTTAAACTTGAAAACTCAATATGATAAACCTGTCAAGACAATCAAAATGCTCGAGAGGCGAACTTTGGGGAAGGGGGGGGGGGGACATTTCACGATGTTTGTGAATGGCGATAAAAGGCCTCAATATACGAGTACAGTTAAAATCATTATCGAAAATATTAACGCGATATGCACATGAAATGGCATACACAAATCTGCTTTAAAAAGTATCTATCAAATACAAAGTTACAATTACAAGTTCCCAACTACAAATATATACGTATACAAGTATATGTATCTTTGCTGTCCAACAATTGCAGCTTATACAGACACACACGCGCACGTGTGCGTGTGTATTTGTATTTATATATTTATATAGGCATACACATTCATACATTACTCACTTTACAAACATATACAGGATGAAACATTTATAATGTAATAAATTGCTGTTTGCAAATAATCAGTTTGTCACATTTGGGATGCATCATCCTGTGCGTAGTTCGTAGATTATCGAAATTAGACCTTGGAATTTGAAATTGAATATAAATTGTTTTTGAAGGTCTACGAAAAGCCATTGCCACCGCCGCCACCGCCACCACCACCACCACTGCCACAGCAAGAACTTCTACTTGGTTGAGTTTGTTCCGCCTCGTCCTCGACCATCACGACATTGCGACGTGTACTGTTGGTCCTCGTAAGGGTGGACTTTTGCTCGGCCTCATCCGCACGTTGTATCATACGCTGTGTCAAGTCCAGGAACATCTCCTCGATGTTCTGGTTCAATTTGGCCGACGTATGGAAATGCATAGCGCCCACCTGTTTGGCGTACCTGACATCATGTCGTTTATTAATTCTACATACCAAGCCCTTAGACGATCAATAATAATTCTCTAAACAATTTAAAATAAATTCAATATAGCTTCCATACAGAAAGAAACAGTATCAAACATTAGTATATAATCTTGCTTGTACATAATTTAATCTTCTTTAAAGAATTTGATAATTTTTAATTTCAAATAATAGCGAAGTTACTTTTATTACAATATTATAACAGTCATCTAAGCAACACAATATAATTGTTTTGATAATTAAAAATTCTAATTTTAAAGATATTGTTGTATTTTCTATTTTTTTTTAACTCATAAAAATTATTACTGAATAAAGAGAACAGAATATTTACTAGGAAAAAGTTTTCTAGCAATTGTATCTTAATTTTTTTCTTGGCACAAAATTGGTTAGCAATAGATAAATGTACATTCCAAAGAACAGATTTTTTTAAATAAAATTATACAAAGTTCACATAAGTTTATCTTTAAGGATATATAATTTTATTTCAACATTTAACATTTTAAAAATAAAAAATGTTCTCAAAACAAGAATTTTTTTTTCTATGCAAATGATTCATATGATACTGTGTAATATTTAAATATTATATTAAATATTATATTAAACATTAACATTGAATATCTAGCAGTTACTTAAGTTAGCTTAAGAGAATATTCATTGAACTTACTCTTCTGCTTCCTCTATGGCAACATTTCGATCCTTCTCCAGGTCCACCTTGTTACCCGCTATCACTAAACAAATTTCACTACCTAACATCTTCTTAAGCTCCTTTACCCAATTCTTCACCTGATAGCAAAATCCATAAATTATTTAACGTCATCAAAACAAAGATACTCTATAAAATGGCATGTTATATGTGATACAGTTGTACCTTTTGAAAGGTATCCTCGTCCGTAATGTCATAGACAAGAATGGCACCGTTGGACATTCGATAATAAATTGGTCCTAATGCATGAAACTTTTCCTGCCCAGCAGTATCCCATATTGCCAGGTTCACTCTTTTTCCATTGATATTAAGTTTCTTATTCAGGAACGATGCCTAAAATATAAAGCAAATTGTCAGGACATCATTTCCAGGTTATGCAAATTCAGTAAACACTTCGTTAACAGCATATATGTAAATGCTATTCTACAATAGCATAAACATACTCGTAAGTGATTGTAAGGTGCATTATATTTCCACTTCAATGCATTAGGTTTAATCTCAGTTTTTCCTTTATATCTTTTTCTAGTTCTAAAAGTAAGAAAAAAATCGAGATTAAAGTTAATAGGTAGGCACAGAACATAGAACTACGCCTTACAATGCTTACAACTACATTTGCACTATTGCAGAGGACGGTCTTAAAGGCTCAGAGGCGGAGAGGTTAAGAAAACCTCCTTAATCAGTTATACACGTAACAATATTTTCTTTAATCATATACAACTACTTTCCTACGCAATTGCTGAGCTCGAATCTAACCATTACCGGGAGAGGTGACAATTTCAAGTTTTTTCTTTCAAAAGTGTTTAAATTCGCACCGGAGCAAGAAAAGAAAATGTTATTCGACCAAAGACAACAGGTATCCGCGCATTGCTCAAAAGAATCCTCCGCGAAGTCGGCTTGTTAGGCCGAGGCGTTAGACCTTAAGCAGGAGGCGGCGGGGGAGGGAAGGTCACCTGTAGCGTGGTGATGTGCTTGTCGTTGAATTTGTCCTCGACGTATCGTAGGGCGACCGAGGTCTTGCCAACGCATCCCTCGCCGAGTAGAACCACCTTAAAGTTGTACCCGGTGCCGACCACCGGACTGGCCATAATTCCGGAGTACAGGCGACTGAGCTCTGTCCAAGGACGTCGCGGCGAAGTCGTGGGGGGGAAAGGGGGTTAGTTCGCGCTGCTGCGACTGGACGCAGCTCGCAGGGAAAGGTTCCGCGAAGCTCGGGACTCCGCTTCGTCGTCACCGTCTCTTCTCGCGCGCTCGTCGTCGGGCCACCGGGATCGGCGGCTATTGCCGTGAGGAAGATTATCGGCGGCCTTTTTAACGACGACGGAACGTCCAGTCGTAGTCTCGAGGCGCAAGGATCAGCTGTTCCGCCCCGTGCCATTACGCGCAACGTCACGTCGGCGCGACACGGGCGGACGGGCCCTCGTTCATACCCCGTTCCAGATAGTCTAGTAGAATTAGAATTTTTGGGGGAAAAAATTGGTAACTTAGGTTTGACTGTACGTAAAGCACAATTAATATGCGTAGATTAAGATAGGTACGTTTGCTACTCGCAAAAAGCTGGGGGTTATTGCAAAATTACGGGTTGAAGTGAGGAAAAAGTAGTTTTTTGCTTGCGCCTCGTAAACTAAAAATGGAATCGAAAAAAGTTTCAAATAAAAGTTGTAGGTATTAAGTAGAGCTACAATAATAAATTTGGTTCATTAAGATCGGTCAATTAGTTTGGTTGTAAAGTAGAAAAAACCATGAAAAATGGCCATTTCTTAAATTGTTAATAACTTTCTTAAAAATTAACTCAAGCATTTGAAATTGTAGGAAAATATAGCTTTTATGGCGATAAAAAAGTGTACCAAATTTCATCAAAAAATATTAACTTTTTGAGTAATGTCTATTGTTTATCCAAAACGCGCTCCACTAAAAAATTTAATTTTTACATTTTTGAGACCATGCACGAACCCGAACCAAAATTTTTTCTCTTTTGAAAAAGTCGCAGTATCATATATCGGTATTGAAATGTGTGCTAATGCAATTAAGTGTCTCTAATAAACGTGTAAAAAATATGCCTATAGGTTATTTAATTTATTTAATTGTTAATTTAATTGTTATAATTAACAATTAAATAACTTTTAAAATATTAACTCTATCAAAATGGGGTAAATGCATTTGAAAGGTGCAATTTTTTTTAATTAAAAAAACATTGTCCTAGCTTGCTCAGAAATAGAGATAATTTTTTTTCTTTGAAAAATCACTGTTAATTGCTACAGTTATAAATATTAAGAGTTGAAATTTTGATAGCGTCTTATTAAATAGTTAAAGTAGCCTTTCCCAAAAATTCGAAGCGATTCATGAAGATTAACCATTGTAAACGTGTTAACAAAAGCAGTATCACTCAAGAGCGGCGGTCGGCGGCGTGTGCACGTGCGCACAGCGTCTGCTAGCGCGCACTAGCGCGTAGCCAGGCGTAGTACAAAATTAATCTGGCACGTTCAAATTACTTCAATCGTCAATATCTCGACGAGACAAGATTAATAAGCTAAACTATTTTCTTATATCTCCTCAAATAAACGTTCTAATCAATTTTTTTCTTTTTTAAAATTATTTATTTCACGCATTAAATCGTATAAATAGTTTACTTATCTATACGGCGTGTGCATATGTTCTTTATATATAGATTACTAAGTATATTTAATATTTTATTTGTAAATTAAGTTTATATAAAATAACAAAAAATATTGTTTTTTTTTTTGTGGAAACGTATCTTTTTGTTTTTTGTTGCACAGATAAATTTTGAATTTAGGAAAAAAGTTAATAAAGTTTGTATATTTTAAAAATAATTAATTAAAGTTAAAATTAAATAATTTAAAATTAACTACGTTAATAATTATTAACTTTTTAACTTTATTATTAATTTTTAGTTTTTTAACTAGTTACTGTCTCATCTGGCAAATGTAATATAATGATTAGTTTTTATCCACAGAAATGTACAAACAAAGAAGGAGATACAAAAAATTTGGAATGCAATTCTAGAAATTGGATCTAAAGGATTATAGTTTGAATTTGATTGCAAATTTATGCAAAGCTAAAATTGTTATACTTTGAAGATTATCATAGCCTTTACATGTATATTTATACACTTTTACGTGCACATTATGTTTCTAGTTCAAGACCATTATTAAAACTGCGTATAAAAATTAAAATCTGTTTTGTAATATTTTCACTTACATTTTTAAATTTAGAAATTTCATGTACCAAACAAAACTCTTACCCAGTTCTTTGATACGCCGTATACTGAGCCAAAACTGTACATAAAATTCCAAAGAAATATTCATTCTACTAATGAAAAATTTATTAAAATTGATCCAAAGAATTATTTTATTATCATGGTGTTTTAGGTTTTGTAACAAACAATAATTTGTTATATTAATAAATTTATTTATGGCAAATAAAAACATTTAATGTGATATTTATACTATTAAAAAATAGTTTATTGTATCAATAAATTTTAGTCAATGAACGTCATTGATACTATGAACAACATTTTTTTAGTGTAATACTTATTTTAATTATCTGATGTATTAAAGTAATTTTACATATTAATTTTGCAATCAAAAATATGTGAAAGAAGAAATTGCACAAGAGCTTTACTTTTAGCATTTTGTCTATTAAATAATAAAAAAATTGCGACAAAAATGGTTAAGTGAAAGAATACAGATTTAGACATTTCCATGATTTGGACATTTCCAGTTACTTGCCGAGTTAAGTATAAATATTTTTGAAGATTTTCAAAATTATTTACATGAAACTTTTGATACTTTATTTAAAATAATTTGAAAAAACGTGTTATTTACGCGCGTAGAATTGAATACACTTTTAATTTTGCTAGCGCTAGTTTATTTTGTATAACAATCTAATTTAATTTTTTGAATTAAAATAATCGGCAACTTTATTTATTTTTTAAACCGTTTAAAGAATACATTAGAATGTTTGTATAAAAAATCTCAACAAAGAGTTAAAAAAATTAAAGATTCAAATATAATGTCAAAACAAGTAACTATTATACGTATCAGAGAATTGTGTAAAAGTCGATTGTTTGATTCGTGAAATTGAACAATTAAACAAAAACGTTATAAAATATATATTTTTTATAGGAACTTAAAGAAAACTTGCATCTCATTTGCGTCAATGTTTAACTTATATTTATATTTATATTTAATTTGTCTAACAAACATGGTTGGGCAACTGATATTTAATTTAAAAATATTAATTTAGATAATATTATGTAAAAAATTGGAATTTATTTCAGGATTTTTGTTTGATGATAGAACTATCTTAAATATGCATATTTAACTACAAATTTGTTTTTTAACAAACTCTATAAGTAAGAGCGTACATGTAAAGACTACTATTATTTAAATTGTGTATAATTAATTTTATATATACAAGAAAAATTCTATAGAATATTATTATTATTATTATTATTATTATTATATTTTTTTTATTCATCTATATTAATGTTTGTAAATAATAATAATTATTTTAATTGGACTCTTAGGTTTTATTTCAACAAATCCATTATATTTTATCTATTACAATTAGTCCAGCAGAATTAGATTTTTTTTGAAAAAAAAAAGATAATTTACATTTTACTTTGCATAAAGCACAATTAATATGCGTAGATTAGGATAGGTACATTTGCCATTTGCAAAAAGTTGGAGGTCAAAATTACGAGTTGAGGAAAAAGGAGTTTTTTGCTTATAAACTAAAAACGGAATCCAAAAAAGTTTTAAATAAAAGTTGGAATTAGGTAGATCTACAATAATAAATTTGCTTTGTTAAGATTGATCGATTAATTAGGTTAAACTTGTAAGTAGAAAAAACCGTGAAAAATGGCCTAATCAACCGATCTTAACAAACCAAATTCATTATTGTAGATCTACTTTTAATAACCTTAAATTTTATAATTTTAAGTTTAAATAACTTTTAAAGTATTTACGGTATCAAAATGAGATAAAATGTATTTGAAAGATGCAATTTTTTTAATTTAAAGAAAAATCACACCTTTCAAATACATTTTACCCCATTTTGATAGCGTGACGAATACTTTAAAAGTTATTTAAATTGTTAATTAGGCTTGTTTTTTTACACGTTTAGTTGAGGCACTTAATTGCATTGCACACATTTTGTAATACTGATATATAATACTGTAACTTTTTAAGAAGAGAAAAAACTTAGGTTTGAATTTGTAATTGTTTCAAAAATATAGAAATTAAATTTTAGTGGATCGTTTTTTGAATAAACAATTGATATAACTCAAAAAGGTTTTAATATTTTTCGCTGAAATTTAGTGTACTTTTTTATCATAATGAAAGTTATATTTTCCTATAATTTTAAATGCTTGAGTTATTTTTTAAGAAAGTTATAAACAATTTAAGAAACGGCCATTTTGCATGTTTTTTTCTACTTTAATGATTACAACCTAACTAATCAACCGATTAAACAAACCAAATTTATTATTGTAGATCTACTTAATACTTACAACTTTTATTTAAAACTTTTTAAAATTTCGTTTTTAGTTTACGAGCTATAAGCAAAAAAAGTGCTTTTTCCTCATTTCAACTCGTAATTTTGCAATAATCCTCAACTTTTTGCAAGTGACAAACGTACCTATCTTAATCTACGCAAATTAATTGTGATTTACGCAAAGTTAAATGTAAGTTATCTAGTTTTTCTCAAAACGGCCCTTTTTGAGACTAATTCCACTAGACTAAATTGGGAATACGCATTAGCGTGTTGAGTTATTAGGCATTGGCTTCTCGAAGTGTGTAGATTCAGGTTCGAGCGTCGCTGATTCTACAATTTTTCTCACATCATCCGGGTACTTACAACACCGATTGCTTTTTCTTCGAATTATATATCACACAGTTTTCTTAGGAATCTTATTTTTTGCCATTTTGTATTAATTTTTAAAATACTTTTTTGTTATAGTCCTATTGTTTATAAGTATTTTTTAAATATCTTTTTTGATTTAAAAGATTTTATTTTTTGCTCCAAGAATGCCTCAAAACTTCAACTACATAATTACATAATAGTTTATTTTGTTTGCGAAAGAGAAAACGTCGAAAAAGGAATATAAGTCAAATGGACGTTAACAGAAGCAGCAAACCGATATCTCGTTTAAGAATTCACAACAACGGGGATACAAGGCCTGACATATCAGCAGGTTCACTCGTCTCAGTAGTAGCGTATCCTTCAGCATCCTGTCATTCTGTGCACAAGCTATGGCTAATTTTAACGTCCGAGACGCGAACGATTTCAGGCGAGAAAAACCGACGACGCGCACCGTGTGCTGTCCGATCCTACGAGTAGCGGCTCTATTTTTGCTATTTCTTAATTTGTATCACGCGCCTGCACTTTCGCCTATTCCTATTGAGTTACGTGCATTCCCCCTTCTCAACCGTACGCCACGTGGCTGGCACATGGTATCTATACGCCAAATATAACGAACGCGGTGAAGCGACTGCTCGATTTACGCAGACGTTAGCCATTTATGGTCTAACGCAATTCGAAGTAGATACGTATATGTATGTATATATTTATTTCTCTTAGTATATTTATTTCCCCTGAATAAATATTTTGCCATAATATATGATAATAGTGCCCTATACAATGATGTATCAATATGCTTCGTTTTTAATAATATTAAGAAAAGCATAAGGATATAATAGCAGAAATAAATAAATTTTCCATGTTATTTATTTTAAAAGGGACTCGAAAATTTAGATAATAAGTACAAGCTTCTTTAATATCTCATGCAATAGTAATACAAATTATATCATCGAATAAAAGTGAATTTGCGAACCATCACAATCCGCGTGTGTCTATCCCGAATATGCAAATGTTAACGTCTATTTTATATTCAGGACATTTTGTATTTTACTCGAAAGCATTGTTAATATAAAAATTTGTGACATGGATATTTGTGCATGCTAAATAAAATTTTGGATTCTACATACAGAACTGATAACTTTCTTTTTATAAATTCACAGACGGCACGTATGCATGCAAATAATTACCATTGTGAAAATAATGTTGGTACAAGATGACTTCGCAAGAAAAAAAATTTTAATAAAATTTTGATCAAATTTTAAAAACTTGATGTTTCGTTAAATTTTAACAAATATATGCAACAAAATTTTATGTATAATTATATTATTTTCTGTATTTAATAAAAACTTGACAAAATTTTAATAAGAAAATTGAATAGTATACTGTATAATTTCAACAAAGAATTGTTAATATTTAACCAAAAAGTTAGGAAATTTTATTGAAATTATATTAAATTTTAATGAAATTGCTGTGAAAAACTGCAAAAGATATTCTGTGTTGACAAATTAACGGCATTTTAATGAAATTAAAATGTATTTTTATCATTTTTATAATATAAAATTCAACAAAATGTGTTATCAAAATTTTATAAAAATTCCATTAAAACTTTTCGACAAGGATCATATAGTTAAAAATATATAATTATTATATAACATATGATTTTATTACCATTTTTATAATCGTAAGGTACAATAAGAACGATCCGCCAGGCAGCAATATGAGCCGACGTCAATGTAATCGGTAATGGTCGTCCGTGTCCCTCGTTGTTATCAATAATCATTTTTACAGGTGTCGCAAATGCCAAACTTACACAATCATTAACGAAAGAGCATGTGCTTTGTATATCATATGCGTGTATATGTATGAATGATCGTGTTGGAGAACTTGTTGGTTGGGTTGGCTGAGGAGATTATCAATAAATTAATTAACGTTCACAAACATACAGTCGTGTTGTACAAACTACAAAGTACAGTAGAATTTGGTAAATGTATAACATAAAGGCACTTGAATAACTGTCTCATTCTGTCTTTATATCTGTCTTTATATTTTCTCTTTCTCTCTCCCTCGCTCTCTTCCTATTTCACTCTTCTCTTCCTCTTCATCTTCTCGCATCTTTATATGTAATGATGAATCTAGTTTGATAAAGTATGATTATTATGTGCGTAGAAAAGGAGATAAAGAAGAAAAAGAGAAGAATCGTGATAAAGGTGTTGGTGAACATGATTGGTTTCACGGTGTGTCCTTAGAAGCACTTGCGGTGAACAATGCCAGGGCCAGATTCGTCGTATTCCTGTTTGGAGATCCACATCTGTTGGAAGGTCGATAGAGAAGCAAGGATGGAACCACCGATCCATACGGAGTACTTCCTCTCGGGTGGAGCGATGATCTTAATCTTGATAGTAGAAGGTGCGAGAGCGGTGATTTCCTTCTGCATACGATCAGCGATACCGGGATACATGGTGGTGCCACCGGAGAGGACGGTATTAGCATAAAGATCCTTGCGTATATCGACGTCGCACTTCATGATAGAGTTGTAGACGGTCTCGTGGATACCACATGATTCCATACCCAGGAAAGAAGGCTGGAAAAGAGCTTCGGGACAACGGAACCTCTCATTACCGATGGTGATGACCTGACCATCAGGCAATTCGTAGCTCTTCTCGAGGGAGGTGCTGGCGGCAGCGGTGGCCATTTCCTGTTCGAAGTCCAGGGCGACATAGCAAAGCTTTTCTTTAATGTCACGGACGATCTCTCGCTCGGCCGTGGTGGTGAAGCTGTAGCCTCTCTCGGTGAGGATCTTCATAAGATAATCGGTAAGATCGCGACCGGCCAAGTCCAGACGAAGGATGGCATGGGGAAGAGCGTAACCCTCGTAGATGGGTACGGTGTGAGAGACTCCGTCACCGGAGTCCAGGACGATACCAGTGGTACGACCGGAGGCGTACAGGGACAGGACGGCCTGGATGGCGACGTACATGGCCGGGCTGTTGAAGGTTTCGAACATGATCTGCGTCATCTTCTCGCGATTAGCTTTTGGATTTAAGGGCGCCTCGGTGAGAAGGACAGGGTGTTCCTCCGGAGCGACACGCAATTCGTTGTAAAAGGTATGGTGCCATATTTTCTCCATGTCATCCCAATTGGTAATAATACCATGTTCTATAGGATATTTTAATGTCAATATACCTCTCTTACTTTGCGCCTCGTCGCCAACGTAGCTGTCTTTTTGGCCCATACCGACCATCACGCCCTACAGATGAACGGAAAATAATCTGAGCGTGTCAATTTGAGTGAAAATACTTCTTTTTAAAATATTATTATTTTTACTACATTAGTTAAACATTTTTTATATAAAATTTCTAAAATAATATAATTGATCATATATATTGATTTATAATATTTGAATTAAATTATGGCTCTATAAATAAAGAAAGTTTTTCTAACCAACCTGATGACGTGGACGGCCAACGATGCTGGGGAACACAGCCCGTGGTGCGTCATCCCCCGCGAATCCGGCCTTGCACATACCGGACCCATTATCCACAACTAATGCCGCAACATCATCGTCACACATCTTGATCGGCTGTTACTATTACTTTCTGCGAATATACATCGAAAAATACAGACGAATGTTTCGTAGGAAATAACTCGCTATTCTTAATTACGACAATAAAATGTTATGGTTAAGATATTTCTTGACAAATTATAATAACTTATTGAATTAATAATTACAACATATACGAATTAATAGTAAACTAAAAGCTATAAGGCCATCACACAGGTAACAGGCAATAGGAAATAAAGAAAGAGAGAAAGAGAGAAGAAGATTCTTTCTCTCTTTCTCTCTTTCATTATTTCTGTTTTTATTGCCTGTTGCCTGGGATTGTGTTTAGGCCCATAGTCATTCTGTATTGTTTTGAAAATATAAAGAAATGTTGAACACGAATTCTGACTGTGAAAATTTAAGATGATAATAGGCTGTCAACAATGTTTAAAATTAATCCACTTGTGCACATTCACAGGTTACCACTTCACATCTTATACGACTACGCAAACCTCCCTTGGTTCGCACAAATCTCCATAAGAATTATCGGGGACTACCATTTAATCGGTCTTGGCGAAGTCCTCCTCCTATCAACCCTCCTGACACTCGAAAGTTCTTTAAGCTCTAACTAAGCACCATTTCGAATCACTACCGATCTTACAATCTAGTACTTCTTAATCTTTATAATTAAACGTCCTCACGGTCTTAGCGAAGCGAGGAGGATCGATCGGAAGAGATTGCCAATGCGCGCGAACCAAGGGGGTCGATGTGATACGCGATTGCAGGAATAACGAATCACGGCGATTTACCGTTTGCTAAGTCGTGAGAGTCGAGGGAGAGAGATCACTGCGACGATCACTTAGGGTCGCGTGTAACGTCGTGCAAGAGGCTTGCGAGAGTGGCAAGTGGCGCGGCACCGGCTCTGTGGGGTCCCTTTATCCATATCGGTCGGCGGCCGAAAATAGCGATCCGCCCCTTACATGGAAATCGGCTGTCCGCGTTAACGTCGAGCCGTGAGCCCGCGCCGCCCATTAGAGCCTAGTCCTTAGTTCGTCCTAAAGAGAAGAGCAACAGCGTTGGAAGGGGGAGGAAGAGGGAGGAAGACACCGGGCATCGCGCGACAGGCGGCGACTACGATGGTGGCCGACGGCCCTCGGATCCAAATAAGGATTCGTTACGCGACAGGGCCGTCGGCCGTTGCCGCGGGCCTCGGCGAAGGGATGATGTTCTAAGGGTAAAACAAAGAATAGGATTTAAAAGGGTGAATAGAATTCAAAAATAAGATGTAATAAAGTACAAGAAAGTGAATTTATAGAGAGATCCAACCAATGGAGATCCAAATAAAAATATAAAGGATCCAAAAACACAAAGGACTAAATCTTCGAGGATCAAGCCTCATAAAAACTAAAAGTATTTAATCTCGGAAGAATAAGTTTTGAAAGGTCCGAATTCTTAAAGAATTAAGCACGAAAAACTCGAGCTTTTGAAATAATTCGATTTCAAAGAAGTTGACTTCACAGACCTTATTGTGATGAATTGAGAATCTTGAAGTAACATCTTGACCTGTATTTTTCAGACGCAATTACGAGTAACTCTCTTCTTTTTTAAGAAAAGATAAATCTCTTCTTTTTTAGAGTGCAGTAACAAATTTAATTAGTCCTATTAATCACCTGAAAATTAAATACTTTTATCTTTAGATGTCGTTTTTTGACAGCATAATTTATTAAATGATTTATAAAGTGAAGAGTTCACTGCCAAGAATAATAACTCGCATTCTTGGCACGTGTTAACATTGTTATAACATTGGCAGCACCCTTATGATATTATTTAAACATTAGCATTTGACAAGAGTGAATAGCTGACTGATAAAATAGCTAATTGTAATTTGTTATAATTGGCAGGTGCACGGGGCGACTCGCTTACTCGATCCATCGCGAAAATCCCCTCTTCCACCCTTTTTGCATTGCTGGCAAAGCCGATGCTGATGTCGATTCGCATTGTCGAGTTTCAAACCCGTAAGGGCGTATCTTTGTTGCCGAACACCACTCATTCGTTATCGTTCGGCTGTTACAATCGTCAGGATAGCTTCGACTTAAGTGTGAAAGACGACAGATCTTCATCAGCGAGAACATCAAAGGTAAATTATTATTTTATTTTTTATGTCATAAGGGATTTTATCTTGTATCAGAAATAGAATCCCTCAAGACAATTTAAGAATATAGTTATAAGAAAGATTGCCTCTTTTGGATAAAGATGAGAATCTTTTTATGTTTATCAATAAATTTAACTGTACATCTGTTATTAATTTGTTGAAACGTGAAAGCTTAAAAAAATTAATTGAAATAGTTATGAAACGATCTGACAGCAATTAAAGCGCTTGCACTCAAAATTATTAGCTTTTATTTTTTATATGAGAATATTGTAATATACTATTATATGAATATTATCAAATAGTATTGGCTTATTTAAAACAATAGCCACCTTTCCCTAGTTGTAATTCTGACCATGTGGTAAATTATTATATTATTCTATAAAATTATTATATTATTCGATAAAATGTGTTATATTACAAAATTGTACTTTGGATTTTAAACATCTGAAATGCAGTCAAATGTTTGAGAAATCCTATATTTATCTAATGTTGACTATGTCTTATGTTTTACGTAATATCGTCGTGTGTCATTAATATGGACTATCACTAATGCACATCTATTTTTATGCATAAACATTTTAGAAAGAATGACAAATAAGCTGAGAAATAAAGTTAGAGAAACACATGATCCAATAATAATTAAATTCATGAAATTACTTTCAAATTAGACTTAAAAATATATCAATAAAAACCAGCGATATTTATGACAATATGTACCGAGTACCAAATACACTTACATGGTTTTTTATATAAAGTTTTTATGTTTAATATAACTTTGTCTCATTACTTTAGTGACATTAATAAACAAATTTTTTTATAAAAAATGTTTTTAATAATTTTTAATTTTTTTACTTCCTTCTTTATATAGAATCTTAGGAACAAATTACAGTTATAATTTATGTAGCATAGGGCCGGTTGTTCTATCTTCTTGATAAAACCTTATCTATCAGATAAATATATTTCTGTCTTTATTTATTTTTATAAGAAAAAACAAAGATAGACATATGCTTACTTGATAGGTAAGTTTACCAAGAAGTTGAGATATCCGTTTCATAACACTAATAAATGCATTTCTACGTCATAGTTTTATATAATGTATCTTAAGATTATAATTTCTGCAATGGCAAAGACAGTAAATATTTAAAAATTATTATATTTATTTATATCAAGAAATTAATAGATTATTTTTATTTTTAAATTGATTAAATGTGATTAACTTATTTAACTAATATCTAACTAAATGCCAAAGCTGCTTTATATGATTATTTAAAAAGTAAAATACATGCCGCGAAAACTTTATTAAAATAAATTATTAATTAAATTAAATAATATTGCTTAGATTTGTGTGATTATAAGGGTAGTCAAGAATGAAAATGCTAAACCATGGCTAAGAGAAAGAAGTAAAAATGTAAGAGAGAATATAAGATTGATTTATTCCATAGACGTAAACTTATATACAAAAGATGACGTATATGTTTGTATGATTGTTGGTAAAATACTCGCCGCCACGGATCAATAGTAACGATAATAGTACTCGACTAACGGAGATCCAACTAGACGAAGCGATGCGGCAGTGAACAGTACATCTTAGGGAAAGGTGTAGCAATAATAATAACAATAATAATAGTGAATAGCAGCGAGCGTAATTGCTTAGAAGCACTTGCGGTGGACGATGCCAGGACCAGATTCGTCGTACTCCTGTTTGGAGATCCACATTTGTTGGAAGGTAGACAGGGAGGCCAGAATGGAACCACCGATCCATACGGAGTACTTCCTCTCGGGGGGAGCGATGATCTTGATCTTGATGGTCGAGGGCGCGAGGGCAGTAATTTCCTTCTGCATACGATCGGCGATACCGGGATACATGGTGGTACCACCGGACAGGACGTTATTGGCATAGAGATCCTTACGGATATCGACGTCGCACTTCATGATGGAGTTGTAGACGGTCTCATGGATACCGCAAGATTCCATACCCAGGAAGGAAGGCTGGAAGAGGGCCTCGGGTGTACGGAACCTCTCGTTACCGATGGTGATGACCTGACCATCAGGCAATTCGTAGCTCTTCTCGAGAGAGGTGCTGGCAGCAGCGGTAGCCATTTCCTGTTCGAAGTCCAGGGCGACGTAGCAAAGTTTCTCCTTGATATCGCGGACGATTTCTCGCTCAGCCGTGGTGGTGAAGCTGTAGCCTCTCTCGGTGAGAATCTTCATGAGATAGTCGGTAAGATCGCGACCGGCCAAGTCCAAACGGAGAATGGCATGGGGAAGAGCGTAACCCTCGTAGATGGGTACAGTGTGGGAGACACCGTCACCAGAGTCCAGGACGATACCAGTGGTACGACCGGAGGCGTACAAGGACAGGACAGCCTGGATAGCGACGTACATGGCTGGGCTGTTGAAGGTTTCGAACATGATCTGCGTCATCTTCTCGCGATTAGCTTTCGGGTTTAGGGGCGCTTCGGTGAGAAGTACAGGGTGTTCTTCCGGAGCGACACGCAATTCGTTGTAGAAGGTGTGATGCCAGATCTTCTCCATATCATCCCAATTGGTGATGATACCGTGCTCGATCGGATATTTCAGAGTCAGGATACCTCTCTTGCTCTGGGCTTCGTCACCCACGTAGCTATCTTTTTGACCCATACCGACCATCACTCCCTGATGGCGAGGTCGACCGACGATCGAGGGGAAGACGGCGCGAGGAGCGTCGTCTCCGGCGAATCCGGCTTTGCACATGCCGGAGCCATTGTCTACGACCAGGGCAGCTACTTCGTCGTCACACATTGTTACTTTTTTTCGATTTCAGCGCTCTGTAACAGAAATTATAATGTCTCTTGATATAATTATTTCTATATTGTTTTGATAATCGCTTAGAGTTGATCGTTAAGGTTGATTGTATAGTTTTAGTAATATCAAATTTTTTTCGGTTTTTTTTTAATATTTACGCTGTGTATTACATATTCTTTCTTTTGATATAAAAATAATTAAACTTTTATTAAAATATAATTATACAATATTCTTGTAATTTAAAATGTTATACAAATATTATTATTTTATTATACAAACATTAAGGAATAGTATGAGAAGCAAAATTAAATTAAAAATTGCAAATAATTTGCGTAAGAATGCATTAAAAAAATTTTTTTTTCCATCAAAACAAGTAAAATTTATTACATATAATTTAAAAAATACCAATTAAATAAATAATTTTGCTTCAAGTTTTTTATCAACAAAACGTTTAACTTATTATAAAAATAAAAAATTGCTAGTGAGAGTGCTATTTTAATTATTAGTATATATAAGTATTTAAAATTAAGGAATAAGTATTATTTAATATCTAATTATTGTTTTAATTACAGGTTCTCCATGTCTTTCTTGAAGAAGAAGTTTATATGTCCCTCAGAATCTGCACGTTTAAATTATTGCAAAATTCGGAGTTTAAATGTGAAAGTAATGAGAGTTATTAAAAAAGAAGTACTATTTCACACACATTAATAGTATTCAAGCGAATTTCGAGGGTTCTTCGATAAAGCTGATTCCCGGTGAGCGTTGCACGTAGCCAGAATTGACCTAGTTGCCTATAAAGCGATAGGCAAACCCGCCCCGGCGTCGTGGCGCTATTTTCACCCAGCGCGTCGCTAACTTTAGACATACGGCCGACGGACGCTCCCTAATAAGTTCAAGCGACGATTATGGTGGCCGACGCCGTAGCCGACGACGACAACGACGACGACGACGACGACGGATAAAACATAACATCCCGTCGCAAAGCGAGCGTGCCAAAATTATGCCCCTGCTCGCCGAAAAGGAACAACACGAAGATTGCAAGACCTCGACTATGCAACAATAAGCGCGATCACGAAGAGACGGTTGTTCGTTCACATGTATCACGCGACTTTTATGGTTGACACTGGTAACATTAGTTTAACATTAACGCTAACTCAATCTTAATCCTAACTCAGTACCTCGTCGGTTGTAATTCTAGAAAGAGCCCAAGAGAAGCGGACGAGCTATGTTTAAAGTTAACCGACGTTGAGGGAAGCGGTCCTTAGAAGAATGAGTAATTTTAGGAACCAACAGAGGGAAAACACAGGAGATACAAGGAGGTGAGCCCTTTTATGGTCATCAAAAAAGAGATCTATAAACTTAATATATTTGATTAGATGTTTAAGCATTTTTTTAAGTAAATAAAGACATGAGTCGGTTGTTCCAACTTCTTGGTAAACTTACCTATCAGGTAAGCATGTATTTATTTTTGCTAAATAAATAAAGACAGATACATATTTACCTGATAAGTACGTTTACTAAGAAGTTGGAACAGCCGGCCCTATATAAAAATAAAAAATAAATAAATAAAATTAAGATATTTTAATTTTTGTAAAATGCATAAAATTCTTTCTGCAGCTTTGTAATTTGAATCATACATTTGGTTCTACAGATTGTATAAGGATCTCTGTTACGATACTTGAAATTAACATAGTTTGCGTAAGTCTAAATCTCAAAATTTATAAAATAATTTTCTTTTTATATTTTTTGTTATAAAAGATTTTTGCTGCGATTTTTTATTTAAATTTAAATTTGCTTGTATTTAAATTATCAATCGTTATAATTATACTGAAATAATTGATCTCAGAAAGTATTCTATCGAGAACAATTATTTTTTAAGTTTACTATTTAACATCATCAGAATGAAGATGGAAATATTATATTTCAAGTTAACAGAATTTAATTTATATGTACTAATTTATTTATACTATTTCATGTAGAATATTTTTATATTTAGATATTAAATTAATATGTTAAGTGCTGTTAAGGAAGCTATAATCAGGATTTTAAATCAATAATATGTTGGGAATAGGACTCATCTTCTGCCTATTATCGAAACGAAAAATAGATGTATAATGGATGCAAAGGAGCAACTTGACGATACGCCAAGAACCAATCTCAATGGATAGAGAGAATGCTGTGAACTTGAACCTTATTCGAAGATTCAGCAATGGGTCAAAGAACTTTTTTAAGGTAAATAGTAGATTAAATAAGAAATAAATAGTATTTATTACATTTTTATCGCACATAATAATTTCTAATATTAAATATTTAAAAAATTTAGTTTATATATATATATTTATACATATATGTGTATATGTATGTATATGTATATCTAACTTATTGATTAAAATTTAAAAAAAATTATAAAGATTAATAAAAATTAAATAGTCGAGTAATAAAAGACGTAAATATATAAAAAAACTTGTAAATTTAATTTGAATAATTAATTGCAATCCTTTAGTTAAATATAAATCTACATTGTTAATTAAAAATCAAATAGCTCAGACAGAAGAAAACTTTGTTTATAGTTTTTCATTGTGCAAAATTACAATATACACATACACAAAAGTAAAATTTCTCTCTTAGATATTATACAATTTAAACAATTCTCATAGAATAATTATAATAGAATGCCAAAGAGCATTTAACCAATTTAACTTATTTAACTTAACTTTAATTTTGATTAAATATAAATTAAAATAATAATAAAATTGTTACTCTGTATTGCTGGTTATCTCGAATAATCCTAATGGTACAGCAGCTTAATCACTTTTGTTTTTAATCACTTTAACACGAAGATGTCCTGATAAAGTACCGCTGGAGCAGGCAGAAAACGATTGTATTCTCCGAAGAAGGAAAGCTGTGTATTCGGCGATGAAGCGGAAATTCGTGATACTATGTCTACGTACCGTGCACGGGACAGAGGTGGAGCAGCGTCTGTGCCTAAGCGGTGTCGCGACGTCAAATATATGCTCTCGTCTGGACGCCCCCGCATTTTCGTGGGATGGTTCTTGCCCGACAGGCACGAAAAAGGCATCGCCTCGCGAGGCGCCGCGACGCTCGCCGAACTAGGCGGCCGCAGCCCCTAAGCGGATCGAGGAATACGTTTTACCACTTTGAAATACCGCGCGACGCGTTCCCGCGTTATATCTTGATGTCGATCGTTTTGATGCAAATTAACCCGAACTATTTAATTCTTTTTCCTTCTGTTTAAACGTCGTTTTACAATATTAGTTACATTCAACTGAAAGTTAATCTCACATTAAGTAATTCCTGCAGTCTTTCTCTCTTTCTCTCTCTTTCTCTCTCTTTCTTTCTCTCTCAATAAAATACTATTTGTAAAAATGTTTTTGAATCCCTAATTTATACAGACTACTTTATTTCAAAAAATGAAAATTATTTGATAAGCTCACGATGTGAGCTTTGATAAGTAATATATATTATGCTGATTTTTTAAATTATTATTTTTAAAGTAATCTGTTTAAAATAATCTCTTTCAATATTTGATATTATATAAATTCTGTGTAGAAAAATTTATATCATTTTATTACTTGAAGTTCATATTTCTCGATCTTAATTTATATATTATATTGAGCTAAAAACTATAATAGATACTTATAAATTCATGTGAGATCTGAATTAAGTATAATTTTTTTTCATTAAAGTGTATCGATTATACACACAATTATAAAAAAGCGGAAGAGATCGAGAAAGCTATGATAGAAGCGAGAATCATGTTCCTATGAATATTACAAGTTAGCAGAAGTATTTTGAGATTCGCGATGCGACCAAAATAAACTTCGCGAGAGCTTTTATCAGGAAATTCTCGTCCCTAAATATCAATGGAACGTACAAAAACGTCTACGAGAGGCTTCTAGAGACGATAATTAACGAAAAGCCTGCACGAGATAATAACTCGCCGTGTGGACGGAAGCGAATTCACATGTTTCTTCATCTTTTCAAGCAAATAATCACGATGACTAGCGAGTCTGCCAGCTGGAAACAAATACGCAAAAATTCTCCCTATTAGAATTTTACCAAGGGAGAAAGAGAAATTAATCATACACTGATAAATTCGTTTAGCGCGAATCTTGTATTGGGCCAAGGTTACTCATCGCGCAACTACATAACGATAACAGTTATTTTAAAATAACGCCAGCCATTACTTCTCCGTGATCGAAGACAAATTTGAACGCGAGTCTGATGCGAGAAAACTAACACAACGCTAGAACATTGAGCTGCAAATTTATTCACTGTACCAATTGTTAAGTAACACTTGGGACTGTTCGTAAAACGCACAGTTTTTACTTGTCTCTTAAATAATATTTTAATTATTTAAGAGTTGCTTAATTATTTAAGGTAAAAGAACAAAAATAAAAAAGCTGAAGATTTTATATACACTTATAATTAGTGAATTATATTTATAGCCTTCTTTGTATATATTTATATTTACTTTTTTATTTTCTCTACAAATATTTATGAATATGCTCTCACGTAGAGCATTAAAAATTTATATTTATATTTTATATTTTACAGATAGAAAGAAAGACTTAAAAAAGCAAAGAAATTGGAAGAAAAGATGTGAACTGTGATATTGCTACGTCAAAAGGATACCGGAGATATAAACTAAGAGATAAAATTTACATGAGGTAATAAAAGTTTATATAATAAAAAAAACAATGGTGGTGTGATATAATGTGTATTTGAGTTGACTCTGACATCGTATAACAATATATAGTAACATAATGTATAATATTTACAAAATAAATTAAAGTATAGAAGTATATCGGTAGATTACTGATGCTTAGTTGCTTTGATTAGCAGACTAGACATAATAATGTAATACGTATTAAGAGAGGATCGATTTCTCGAACGGTGGTGAGAACGCTCGCGTGACAGTGAATAAAGAGCGCGGTCTTCTCGAAGTAGTCTCGAAGTTCGTTGCCAAGCGTAATCTCGTCAAGGTCCCTGCATGTCTTCTTCACATCTGTCCAGAATGTCCCTTTCGTAGATCGAAAGATGCACTTGGTAGCGTATCCATCTGCAAGATTTTTTTCCTATGCTTGACAACGTCCAGGCTACCCCGAAAAAGGACCCTGTGACGAGAGCTAATCTCGCCGACCGCTACCTCGGCCATGATGATGATAATAAGTGAGCAATGATGGTGTCGAACGCAGTTTTATAAAAAAAACTGCGACGACGAAGATGATCAGCCAAGCCGTTGTTTGCGCAACAACGAACGAGACCGCGACAATGGTTCCATGAGATCCGATAAGGATTGAGAATCGATGATAATGCTCTGAGAATGTTTTCTCACAGCAGCTTGATTGCTTGGGCCAGAACTGCATGCTGTTCGCGTGTTCTTCCCGAAATTCGACGGTGTTCTTTCGAAAATTACGATACTGCGTCGATCGTGTAATGACGCGTTTAGAAGCATTTACGATGGACAATGCCAGGGCCAGATTCGTCATACTCCTGTTTGGAGATCCACATCTGTTGGAAGGTGGACAGAGAGGCCAAGATGGAACCACCGATCCATACGGAGTATTTCCTCTCAGGGGGAGCGATGATCTTGATCTTGATGGTCGAAGGCGCGAGGGCGGTGATTTCCTTCTGCATACGATCAGCAATACCGGGATACATGGTGGTACCACCGGACAGGACGTTGTTGGCATAGAGATCCTTACGGATGTCGACGTCGCACTTCATGATGGAGTTGTAGACGGTCTCATGGATACCGCAAGATTCCATACCCAGGAAGGAAGGCTGGAAGAGAGCCTCGGGTGTACGGAACCTCTCGTTACCGATGGTGATGACCTGACCATCAGGCAATTCGTAGCTCTTCTCGAGAGAGGTGCTGGCAGCAGCGGTAGCCATTTCCTGTTCGAAGTCCAGGGCGACGTAGCAAAGTTTCTCCTTGATATCGCGGACGATTTCTCGCTCAGCCGTGGTGGTGAAGCTGTAGCCTCTCTCGGTGAGAATCTTCATGAGGTAGTCGGTAAGATCGCGACCGGCCAAGTCCAAACGGAGGATGGCATGGGGAAGAGCGTAACCCTCGTAGATGGGCACGGTGTGGGAGACACCGTCACCGGAGTCCAGGACGATACCAGTGGTACGACCGGAGGCGTACAGGGACAGGACGGCCTGGATAGCGACGTACATGGCCGGGCTGTTAAAGGTTTCGAACATAATTTGCGTCATCTTCTCGCGATTAGCTTTCGGGTTTAGGGGCGCTTCGGTGAGAAGTACAGGGTGTTCTTCCGGAGCGACACGCAATTCGTTGTAGAAGGTGTGATGCCAGATCTTCTCCATATCATCCCAATTGGTGATGATACCGTGCTCGATCGGATATTTCAGAGTCAGGATACCTCTCTTGCTCTGGGCTTCGTCACCCACGTAGCTATCTTTTTGACCCATACCGACCATCACTCCCTGATGGCGAGGTCGACCGACGATCGAGGGGAAGACGGCGCGAGGAGCGTCGTCTCCGGCGAATCCGGCTTTGCACATGCCGGAGCCATTGTCCACAACCAGGGCAGCTACTTCGTCGTCACACATTTTGTTGCTGCTTTAGTTTCTCTGTAAAAAGAATTCGTTCAATTAGATTAGAATTGACTATGCAGATTTGCAACCTAATTTTTTATGATTGTCCCGAATGTGCGTAATTTTTTTATATAATTCTATTTAACTTAATTCAATAGTATTTATTCTCTTTTGCACACACACAGTGTTTTACATAATCGCACTTATTTTTGTTCGAAGACATCTACAGAAGTTATGAATAAATGTCTAATTATATCTTATTTAGAAGTAGCTCAGCGTGTTTAATGCTTAAATTGACTGTATTTTAGTTTTTAAGAATATTGTAACATTTTTTTTTTAAGTAATAATGATGGCAATAAAATGTTTTCATCGCTGTAGGGAAATTTGTTACTATATAAAGGACCAAATTATTTTGTTAAAATATTAAATTGTAAAAATATTAAAGCATTAATTCAAGATTATTTTTTAAATTTGTTTTAATTAAATTAATCAAGTCCTGATTATTTTATAAAAAAAGGAAACAATTTAAATTGATTAATATTTAAGTAATTGGTCATTACACACTGTTTTTTTAATATAATACCGAATTCTTTTTGCAAGAATTTTAATATTTTTTGTACGATGACACAACTTTCTTCTAATTCACTTTAGAATTCAAACCAATTTCTTTCTCTGAACTTCAATCGCAGAATTAAATTAAACCCTTTAATGTAATTTATACATTGCACTGACACGTTTCCGTTTTTTTCTTTTTAGATTCTGTTGCCGACACTTCTGGCTTCTGCTATCGCGCGTAAACTTTCGAGAGACCGAGCAAGAGCACAGTAAGGGAGAAAAAGAGAGAGAGAAAGAGAGAGAGAGAGAGTGAGAGAGAGAGAGAGAGAGACGTCTCGCGGATCTATTACTAACCGTGAGGGTGAGTTGTGAATCGACGGGCGGCTGAGGAGCGGCTGAGGCCCGACGGCGTCGCGACGCCAGATATAACGTCCGCGGCGCGATACGCGACGCTACCGAAGATGGGCACGCGAGACGCCTCGAGGGCTGGCCAGCGATGCTGCCCACGCCTCACGCCGATGGGCACGCGGGTGGTGGTACACGGACCAGGAAGCCCGGACGGCCACGACCGACGTTGCTCGGTTCGGGAGACGCCGTTCGCGCGCTGCGACGCATCGCTCCTCATCATCGCCGTCATTGTCGTTCTCCTCTCCTCCCCATCTTCCTCTTTGCTTCTTCATCTTCATCTTCTTCTTATTCGCATTCTCTTGGAAATCCCCGCGGAACGGCTGGCATCTCCTAATCTGGACATTAACGCGGGTTGCCGACACCATCGCTACAATTATCTGTATTTCGTCTGCCGCAGCTCATATCGAGAGATGATCTATTTTAATTTTTGAAATGGTTGTTTAATTGAATCTCGTAGAAATTAAGCAGGTTTATGTACTTTCAAACATTAAATTTTTTAAAAGGATTTAAAATATAATGCAAGTTTTTGCAATTGTATTATGTTGGAATTCAAATAAGTTGGGTTCATATATCTTTATTTTGTCTTGTTTGTAAAAAAATTCTTAAACAATATTATTAAATTAACATTATCTGGAAATTATATACATAATTCAATAGGTAATAAAAGTATTAAGATCCACTTTAAATACGCTACCGTATATTATATTAAAATAGAATTTACGAATAGATAGCCTCATTGATTTATCAGAAATTCAATCTCTTAGAAGAAAAAGTATTCCGGTATTAAATGATTAAAATTTATTAAATGTATACAAATAATACAGTGCACGTAATCTTCGTCATTTTCTTTTTAGCTTATCGTTTTCTTCTTCTTTGGCTTTGGCTTCTCGTGGTCATTCTCGTTGCCGAAGATGCTTTTGGCATACGTTGGAAATCCCCGACGCCTCGCGGCGCTCCTGAAAATATCCACTCATGGCCAAATCAGGGTATTAACGCGGGACGATGTACTCCTCGGAAAGATTAAGTACTTCGATGGCACTCAAAAGATCCATTACAATAGAAACGGAAACACTCGCCACTAATCGTTCGTATTACAAACTCTTAAATTGTTCTGTGGTTCTTGCTGTTCTTTTCTTCTGTGATCGATAAAGCGTCTGAACATCACAGTCAGCTTACCACCTACGTGGTTGTGACTGTGCCCTCAGGTATTTGGACAAATTGCCAATTGGCAATTTAATTTATTTGTGCATATAATGATACGTAATGTGCTATAATATCCCTCACATATAATAATTCATTATTATGGCGAGGAAAAGTTAAAGAGGAGAGAATAGTGCTAACAATAAGAATAAATCTTAATGGTTCATTTAGTTACTGTATTATTTAATTTGCTCATTACAAAACTTGTGAAACTCATAAAACTTACTAAATAAAGCTGCAAATTTTAAAACTTTAGAAAAATAATCGTAGAAAAATATTTCGTATTTCTAATTTGGTATAAAAGGGACATTTATTAGTTTTATTTTTTACACTAAAAAAGTAATCGGTAATCTAATCTAATTGTTGTTTTACTAAAAAAAAATAATAATTTTAATCTAAAATTTTATTAAAGACATAAAATAGTATCTAATTAAAAATCAATTAATTTAAATTATTCCATAATCTAAGGTTTTCCATTAATTAATTAAAATTACATTATATTTAACTTATCAAAAGTCACATAAGTTTTTATTCATTTCGGGTAAAATAGTGAAAGATAATAGTACAAAGAATTTATTTGTGCAAGTGCTCAAAATAAAGCTTTAATTCTTCAGATGAATGTAAATATATTGCATCATGGAATTAAAATTAACTTGGAATACAAGAATTAAAAGCTAAGGTTTACAATATATTTAAATGCCCTAAAGTAGTTTTTAGCAATTTATAAGAAACCGAATTTATAAGAAACAGAATAGAATAATTAATAGTTAATAGTTAATAGTTAATAAGAATATATTCACATAAATGCAATAATTTAGATTTATTCTTCAAATTTTGCAAAAAAGTTATTAATATTGTTAATAAGAGAACTAATTTTTTCTTCAATAATTATTCAACAAATAATTATTTATTTCAAAGTATCACGATTTCTCTTTCAAATTTAATAATTAGATTGTCCGATTCATTAACTATTAACTGGCTGAATGAATCATTGAATCCTTGTAAAAAGTCTTATGCTATGTCCTATAAATCTTATATCTTGAACCCTCATAATTGTGAAATCTAGTACGGCCTTGTTCCTTGGTGCGAAACAAATTTACGAGTGCAACAGTTCACTGAAGGAGAAAACATCGGAAATACAACAATAAAATAAAACATATATATTATTGAATTTAAACTACTGAATTTAAATCATAGAATTATGAGCATAAAAAAATTTCCATAATTTTAATAATAATTGAATATTAATAGATTTTATATAAAACCAGGTTTCCTAAACAAATCAAACATAAGAGACTGAAATATTAAATATACAATGAATATACATTTTTTAAGGAAACAGAAAGAATTTCTCATCTCCAAACCGTTTATTGTATAAATATGATTTTATTGTAATAATAATAAAAATAATATTTTTTCTTTGGACATATAAAAAATTTAAAAACATTATTACAAGCTTAGATCCATGTTTGAAAATTAAAAAAAACCTCTAGACTTGTTTAACTCTTGTAAGAATTTTATGTTTGCTACTAATTTTCTATTTAATATTTCACATTTATCATTTTTCATGACATTAATAATGATGTAATGATTATAATAATAAATAAAGAAGGAAATATTATTTAAAACATAAAATAACAAATTTTACTTTTTATTTGTAAAATTTTATAAATTATTCTTAAAAAATAAACTTTTATACTTATCTGCTTATGTATAAATCTGGTAATTTCTTATCGGGCGTATAATAAGTATAAGAACAAAGTTTTAAACTCTGATTAATATATTTTTAATAAAATAAAAAAAAATAAAATAAAGCATAAGCTTATTTCATTCTTACCGAAACAAAATTATTCATAACGTGACGCTATTAATAAATAATCCTTTGACATAAACTTCAAAAAACACTATAAACTTAAAAAAATAAATTTGTTTGATTTTGGTAAGAAAATTATTTATATACCTAAATAAAAAAAAATAAATATATGCATAATTTAGAATAAAAAAGTAGAGAGAAATAACATAACAAAAGATACCTGTAAATTAAATGAGTGCATTACTGTTCTATCAAATACATTTATTTTTTAATATATTGTATTCTTTTATATATAATCTTGACTACGCGTGTATGAGCTCCATTTACAACAAATATATAGAAGCGGAAGCGTCCACAATAAATAATTTTTAATAATTTTCTTAACAAATATTTTACTGATCAAAATCAATTAACGAAAAATTTTCCTTAAATAACTTACTTTTTCGACGTCTCGTTTTTTTATATATAGGCTGTGAATAAAAATTTTCCACGATTTTATCTGCGCCCCGGTGAAATATTTACTCCTGCAACCTGAACAAACATTCAACCCAAAATCTACAGTTAATTTATTTTACGACATTCTTGACATTGGGTGTCCCCGACGCCACCAATATTGTACGGACACACTTCTGCTACATTATAGAGAGAACCCGATGCTTCAATTAATTTTTTTTAACCGAGAATGTATATATGGGTGATAATCGATGACGCGCATTCCGGACCAAATGTTTCAAGTTTATTATCAAAAAAGATATCTTTTAATGCGTCAGTATTTTTCCATTTAAACAAACTTACTTGTAAATATTGTTACTTTTACTCATTTTGTATATATAAAAACATTCTGATTTTATCATTTAATAATGAAAAGTAAAAACTTTCTTTTACTTATCTTATTTATAAAATTTTATATACATTTAAAAATATTTGAAAAATTAATTAAGGATACTCAAGTAAATAATATTCTCAAGAATTCTTTTTAGAGAAGTTAATTTCTAAGATTGATAATGTTTGAAAATGGCATTATATTTATTAAAAGATTTAAATCTTCAGACAAAATACATTTCTGAGAAAAATTAACGTAACATAATTAATGTTTAAAAAATTTCTTTGTTTATCTTCTAAAACTGTGTGATTCTGTTTAAAGCACACTGAATACATAAATAAATACCTCCAAAATATAATTCTGTATAATAAACATTTCTTATAGTAATTTTTTATTCCGTGACTGTAACGATTAGCCCTTGGATCGGTATCGAGTCCAAGACGTGGCCTCGGCTCGAAGAAGTGAAGCGAAAAGAATCGGAGGACGATGGCGAGGACGCTCGTTCTCACGAGTTCAGAATGTGAAACTGGTCAGATAAAGATACACACGCGCTTTTATATTGGGCAATATTAATGCCGAGTTAATCGTTAGTTTCAGCTCACGGCGATAAACAATGCAAAATACGAAAATGGTCGGCTCTGTCACAATATGTTTTACCTAAGACTCGTTGATTTCTCGATTTGCCGAATGCATTGTGCCGATTAGAATTTATCAATCCAAAACTCATTTTTTATATCCGAAAGAGGTTACGCTATAATATTTAATGACATTGATAACGATTTAAGGATGTATCGGACTGAAGTTTAAAATGGTACAAAGTTGCTAAAAATTTGTGAAATTGTTCTTTTAGTTTCCCTAATGTACTGCAAAAAATTGAAAACGCATCCACTAAACAGTTGCTGAGTTATAACTATTTTAATTTTCACTGATTTTACATAGTATTCTTTTCTATCTTATGGAAAAAGACGATCTTGATGGATAAAATAGCTAAAAAAATATAGAAGAAATAGTACCAGTGTTTTGAATTTTTTTGTACATCTAGTATATGAATAGATAAAAATATCTGCCAAGTTTCACGTGTCTTCACTACACCGTTTTAAAGAAATAAAATATAACTTGAGATAATTGTACATTTTCACTGTCAAAAGTTTAAACTCATAAGTGAAAAAAATCGCAAATACGTGACAAATACCTTTGTAAGAGTAAAAATAAGACTCCAACTATCGTTCAAGTTTCTTACATCTAGATTTACTATGCGTTAGGCGTAGATATTTAAGTATTTCAAATTTCATGCACTTTTGTCTAAGATTGTATGTCCAATACATTCTTAAGGCAAGGCAATCTTGCACGAGGCAAATGTTATGCTAGGTCCAAGGGATTATTTTGACAAACGAAACGTCTTGCTTTGTCCTCTGATTAGTTTTTAAATAGAGAAAGTTATAATATAATAATTATGAATGCAAAGAAAATTGGATACAAAACAAAATTTAGAGAGATTTAAAGCATTTATATACACACAAAAATATGTATTTAAAATAATGATAAAATTGTTCTGTTATAAAAACACTGCCAGTACTAAAAAGTCTATATAGTTCACGTTACATATATTATAGATTTTTAGTCGGAATACGGTCAAAAGTAATCTACTTGATAAAACCTACTGACATTCATAGAGATAATAATACAGGCATTTTCAGTCGAAACAATCGACTGAAGAGCATGAAATTTATGAAGAATACGACTTATCGCGTGGAAATAAATATTTATGACAACGTGACACGCTACAAACAGGACGAGCCGAGGATTCGAGCGGCAGGATCCGAATTTGTCGGAGAACGCAGGAGCGCGAGATCAGATGTTGTTCACGCAGTGGGGAAGTTGCATAAAAGATAACGTGTCTCGCTCACGGAAGTCAGTCGATTGGGAAGCGGTTACGGATCGTAGCTGCGAGGAACGTCCGTGAAACCTCTGACTTCAAAACCGCAAGAGATCGAATTGTACCGCAAAACCGTGAAAGAATTGACGAATCGACATGCTGCGCCTGTAAGTATCCCGTTAATTCATTAACATAACTCTTCACGAGAGTAAACTCGATGATTTGATAACTCCGGGAATTGATGTCGCAACTAGATACGTATACTAATTTGTTATTTGAAAAGATTTCAGTTCTTTCATATTTTATGTGCAATAATTCTGGAAGAATTTTACACAATATCACGTGAAATGTGTTGCAACAGAAATGTTTTTAAACTATCACATACAGTAAATTTGAAAACGTATATTCAGAAAAAGCAGAACAAAAAAAGTTACGACAACAAAATAATTCCAAAATAATTATTTAAAAATTACTTTTTTTAATCAATCACGATTTATTATTATATCATTTTGTTATTGTAACTTATTGTTCTATTATACTTAAGTACGATTTGTGATTATATCAGAACAACATATTGATACAATTGTATGTGTTTTGTATAATTGTCTGCAGCATGGCAATAACCATACTAATCGATTAAATAGTCTAACAGTAATATCAAATAGCAAACAGCATTTGTTTTAATGTTTTAATTCCCTTATATTTTTGTTTAATTTAGAAAATTTTGTTTTGAATTTTTCAAAGAGGACAGTTGATGAATTTTATCCAAATATTTAATCTAAATTCTTATTTTAGGTAGCAAGATATATACAAAATAATATGCAACTAAAATATTATCTTTTATTTATGCACATATATATAATATATACATATTGTAAATTTTTAATTAAACATTCAGAAATCATATTTACATTTATTAATCAGATTGCAATACTAAATAAACATACAAATTATTGTAATTTTTTAGATTTTGCAATTATCTAAATATAATAAATTTAAGTATTATTTTTCTGAAGTACTTTAAATTTTTTAAAATTAAGATAAAATATTTAAAAATAACATTTAAATTTATTATATTCAAAGAATTTCTTATACACAATCAGTAATATTTCAAAAATTGTAGGTTTATTGAATAACCTTTCAGCATTTTTTAAAATAAAATTTTAAAAGCAAAACTGAACACTTTATTATTCCAAATTCTATCTCAGAAATATTGCAGACATATCTCGTAGCTTTCATGAAATGTTTCACTTTTTAGTTAAACTATTTATAAAATATTTATAAAAAATTTTGGTGCTGTATGAGAAGGAACAGTTGACATTGACATAATATTACAATAAGTGATAATTTAAAAAATCAGTAATGGTATAAAGTATAAAGAAAGATAAACTGTAGAATACCGTTATACTTTTCTATGTTTAGCTTTTCTATATTTTAATTATAATAAGAAATAATTTATAATATAAAATAAATTTTTGTCAATATTTTCGCAAAATATTTATTTAACGCCGTTTAATTATTTCGCGAGGTGTAGCAAATCATCCGATCACTTCCGACATAATCATATTACATGCCCGGTGTATTGTAACCGGCATTCACACACTAAAAAAAAAATTTGGTTGAATTAACTGGAATGTGAACTAACGGTTCGGATTCTAGTTGAATCTACCAAATTTCTAATTAATTTAACAAAATTTCTTGTTGAATTAATTGGAAATCTGGTCAGATCAACTAGAAATCTGAACCGTTAGTTCAATTCCAGTTAATTCAACAAGACTCTTTTTTTCAGTGCGTCAAATATATCCGGACATTAAATATATGCGACGACGACATTCATGATCTAACGAGTTAATACGCCGGACGAATGGCACTTCGCGCTTGGACGAGACTTTCAAATTATTGTTCGACCTCGCGATGTTATTTAGCACCGTGTTGTATTCCGCCGAGCAATGTCGCGTCCGAAGTTATATTGTTTATCAAACTCGTATTCAAACTCGTATTTTCAATTCGGTTCATACACAAAGGTGGAATAATATTATAAAAAAGAATAAAATTGTTCTTGGTATCAATTAATCTTAGGAAATTTTTAATTTTACCTGCTCTTACAAAGTAAAACCAAAACATCGATCATTAGTTACATGTAGTGCGAATGCGCTAGAATAGGAATTGTCAAAATCGTGAATTGATCGCAAATCGGTGAATCGCAAAAAATTTTTCAGCAATTGTAAGGAAATCAAAATTAGAAATAACCGAGATAATCAAGCATGTCAAAGCAAAATTGTGCAAACTGCTTATAATTAACTTACCTTCAACATTTTGGAATATATTATCGATATTAAAACAACATGGATATTTGCTATTTTATCAAACATTACATATTATTATAATAATATGTAATATACATTACATATTATTATAATTACATATTATTATATACAATTACATATTACATATTATACAGATGAAATCTCTCATAAAACAAATTTTCGTGATAACTATTTTGTTTGATTTAAACATGCTTGATTATTTATGATTTTTTTATCTCTTACAAGAGCAATCGCATATAGGTATATGTCTCATTTCACCCTTTTCTCATTTTTGTAAATATTTCTTTGACATTTAATTGCTAATGTGTAATATATTGATATAATTAATACTTCTGAAGATTTAAACTATTATTTTTAACCCTCCGCCGGTAATTCCTTTTTTATAGCACCGTCGGCAATCTGGATCTTTTATGGCCAGACCGTTTTATTTATATATTTTGTTATCAGATAAATCTGAAAAAATTCTTATATCTTCCAGCATTCTAGAACATTATCTATAACAGTTTGTTTTTCATTTTATTAAATTGTAATTTTTCCACAGTGAGTTAAACAATGATTTTAAAAAATACAAAAATAGTAAAAAATATTTCAGCCATAAATAAATATTAAGAAAAAATATTTTGCAAGTATATAGTATCACGATAGACCTTAAAAAAAATAGTTTGACTGTCGCAGTTTCAAAAAGTATAATTATTTTAAATATTGAATTTTAAAGGTAGCCGAGTATACGATAATAGGAGAAAAAACGAAGTTTGATGCTATATTCTTGTTTTATTGTAAAAATAAAAATATTTTCAGTTACATTACAAGTAAATGATTTATATTATAAAAAATTAAAAATTATTAAATTGTGCACAATCGTGACAAAAATAAGTAACGATGTTCCTCGCAAACTATTTTTTTGCATTTAGCGCAACAGAACAAGGTTTTTTTAATCCTTTTTTAATGGGCAAAATGAACAATGCTTGCGTTTCTTCAATTTATCATACCGCTGCTCGGCTCATTCTCTTCTTTGCCTAAAATCTTTTTAATATTTGCCTTAACGCTGTAACGAAGACTTGATATCTGAAGACGTTTTTCCAGATGCGGGCGTTAAGAGCAAAAACCAACTTTAAATAAGTGCACCGACTAATGGGTTGATTAATATTTAGGTGATATATTATCCCAAAATTGATACCACATTGATCTAGCATTCCGAAAAAAGTCTTAATGACCCGTGCTTACAAATCCTGCTTACAGAATAATTTTTACATAACTGGTCAAAAGTATCAGTTCCACTCTTTGTCTCGTTGTAGAATGAAATAATTTCTGGCTTTTTAAAATCTTTATTTGGTTTAGCAAATTTATGTAGAGTAGACAACAATAAACTTTGTTTTTTTCTTTTCGGACAGATAAAAGTGTCCACCGGCAAACTTTCTTTCGTTACTGTTCTGTGTTCAACTGCTAAACACGAGCGCTACTTTGCTACTGAAACCCTAGTACCTTTACATTTTTTTACGTAAAAGTCCCAAGACTAGTTGCAACTTTTAAAGTTTAAAAAATACATCACTTACTATAAAACAGGCCTGTGCCATAAAAGACTCAGATTGCCGGCAGAGGATTAATAATATTTTAATCAATAAAACAATACACATTTAGCTATAAACAAAGTAAAACCGACAACGTGATTTTGTGAATTAATAGAACTAAATTAATAAAGTCAGATAGCTGTAAATTTATACAAATGTTAAGTACATTTTAATATATAATTTATTTTGAATTAGTCACGTGTTCTTTTTAAGCCTTGAATATAAAAACGGAAAATGTTTCTTATTAAAAAAAAAATACTTATTGTGTGTAAGTAATAAAACTTTTTATAACAATTACTTTTTTATAATATAATAAAAACAGTTCTTATATATAAAGAAGAAAAGTGAATAAGAAAATGCAATATGACATAAATTCATTACGTGTCTTTTCATTTTCTTTTATAATTTTATACACAAGATATTATATTTTCATGTTCTTTAGATCGCTAACCCAGTTTATAAATTTTAAGTTAAATTTTACAAGTCAGAACTAATGTATTCATTATGATGGACCTATTTCTTTAACAATATTAGTTTTAATTTTTTTTAAGTTTTTAGAATTTTTTTTAAATTACCAATTACACATAAATATGCAGTGTTTAAAAAATTTTTTTAATTTTAAAAAGTGAATAAAAAACAACTTTATTGTTCAATATACAATGTTCTCTTACATATTAAAAATAAAAAATAATTGTTTTCCAATTTTATTGTAAATTATTTTACAATTTAAAATGTTTTAATATTTTTAGACATATATTTGTATAAAAATATAAAATAAAATGCATGACTTAAAAAAAGAAATCACTCAAATTAAAATTATTAAGTCTTTAACAATTTATTTGGATTTTATACCACATCCACTATTTTAAATTTTTTAAACTCGATCTCTGCAAATTCATAATAACCAAGAAAATTTTAAAATTAAAAAAGTAATTAAGGCGATGCTGGACTGCCTCTCAAACTTGATCGAGGTCGATAATGTAGAGTCATTCATGCACATCATTAATGAGATTTCGTATATATCTCTTTTATAAATTTGGAAATTCTTTTCCAGAATTAAAGTACACATATTAATATCCATCTGTGAATTGGACTTTATATCGAGGACAACATTTTTTTTTTTATTGCTCTATTTATCAACTTTTTACGCGTATATAACCTAAATTTTTGTTTTATAAATTCGTCTCAATTAGGCACTAAAATCTAATTTTCGAAACTCGACACTGTTTGTTCTCGTCGTCTACTAGTCTGTGAATACGAATTTCGTAGGTACAAACTGTAGATTTTTTATATTAAGCAAACATTGTTATGATGTGACAGCAAATTTACAATTTTTTCACGTTTTTGGAGGAAATTCCACTCCACAGACTGATAGCAATGCGTATTCTTTTATTCTGGAGAAGGATTTCCAAATCTATAAAAGAAATAAAAAGATATTGTTAAACAAAAATTACTATCTTTTTGTTGGTAAAACAGACAACTCCAGCATCCCCTTAATAACGTAAAAAATTTGTCAGTTAGATTGCATCGAATATTTTTAATTTCTAAAATTTGACTTGAGATTCAGGATCAGTGATTTAAAATATATATATAAATATAAATGTTAATAAAAATATTAATAAATAGTAATAGAAAAAATATGCATTTGTAAGGATTAATTATTCAAATTAATTTAAAATGTAACAAGTTAAATTTCTTTAAATTTTGTAAAATAATTAATAATAAGATTGATAAAATATATTTGTATTGCCAGAATCTTGGTAGCAGCAGTTGTAACTCTGGTGACAGCCAAGCCATCAACGGAAAATGCAGTGAAGCTTAATACAAATCAACAAGCTACGGACAATCTAAAAAACGCTCAAGAATTCCTGAAACGTGTCGACGCACTTAATGCAGAATGGAGTAACAAACAAAGCATCACTGGATGGGATTATGCATCAAATTTGACAGATGAAAATCTGAAAGAAAAGCTAAAAGTGTCTGCGGAGGCAGCACGTGTTTCCAAACAGATTGCTGAAGAAGTGAATGCTTTCCCTTGGAGAGACTTGGAAGATGAGTCTCTTAAGAGGCAGTTCAAGAAGCTCGGTGTACTTGGTGCCGCCGCTCTCCCTGAAGACGTAAAAATATGCGAAAAGATTTATATTAATCATAATTAATAATTATTATTAAATATTCCATGAAAAAATTGGCGAAAAAGAATAAATTGGAATTAATTTTGAGAAACTGGAAAACATCTAGTTTAAAAAAATGGAATGTTTTCTATTTTTTTCTCAATAATTTTTAAAAATTTGCTACTAAACAAATATTAATTGATCAAAATTACATTCATAAGTTAAATTAATAAATCACTACTGAGTGATATACGCAATTACAGAGCTTCGAGGAGTTCGAGACAACCATCAGTAAGATGGAGAATATTTACAGCACCGCAAAGATCTGCGATTATAAGAACAAGAATAAGTGCGATCTCGCGCTCGAGCCAGAGATCACCGAGGCATTGATGAGCAGTCGTGATCCTGAGGAGTTAAAACACTTCTGGGTGGAATGGAGGAAAGCGTCGGGCGAGAAAGTAAAGTCTCTGTATCCTAAGTATGTTGAGCTAGCCAACACCGCGGCGAGACTGAATAACTTCTCCGACTACGCAGCGTATTGGATGAAGGACTATGAAGCTGACGATTTTCCCGAGCAACTCGGTAAGCTCATCTGCAATCCGTGTTTGAACAATCATATAGAACAGCGAAATTTCTAACACACAGAATTCTCTTTTCAGAGACTCAATGGCAACAATTGAAGCCACTATACTTACAACTGCATGCCTACGTACGGCGCGAGCTCAGGAAGAAATACGGCGAAGATGTCGTCTCCAAAGACGGCCCGATCCCAGCGCATTTATTGGGCAATCCTTGGGCACAGACTTGGGCAAATATCGCAGACTTCACCGTACCGTTCCCGGGCAAAGAACTGCCGGATGTCACTGCCGCTCTAGTCAAACAAGGTAAGTTTACGTTTCAAATTTTTAAAGTACTACCGTTAAATCAGCTCTATTCTCGACTGATTTTCTCCGCTTGTATAATTCTTGTAACGACATGTAATTTTTTTAACAGGTTACAATGCGACGAGCATGTTCCGTCTTGCCGAGAACTTTTTCACTTCGATCAACTTGACTGCCATGCCGGACTTTTTCTGGGAGAGATCAATTTTGACGAAGCAGGACGGCGTAGACATGATTTGCCACGCGAGTGCGTGGGACTTCTACGACGGCAAGGATTTCAGGATCAAGCAGTGCACGCGCATTAACATGGAGGATCTGTTAACGGCGCATCACGAAATGGGTCACATCGAGTATTATCTGCAATACAAGGACCAGCCTGCAGTTTTCAAGGAAGGCGCAAATCCAGGTTTTCATGAAGCGGTCGGTGATGTTATCTCGCTCAGTGCATCCACTCCTAGTCATCTTAAGAAGATTGGTCTACTGAAAGATGACTCAACTGACCGGGAGGCACTCCTCAATCACCTCTACGTAAAAAGTCTTGAGAAGATCGTATTTCTGCCGTTCGCTTATATGATGGACCGATGGCGTTGGAATGTATTCCAGGGAAAAGTCACGCCCGACAATTACAACTGTAACTGGTCAGTGGTCTGAATGAACGAAAATCTATCTCCTCGTACTATTTCTTTTTCTATTTATTCTTCCGTCAAATAAAAATTTGATAAATCAAACTTCCAAAGAAATTAAATTTGAAAGATTTGAAGAATTTCTTTTATACTTTAAGGTGGTCACTCGCCGAGGAGTATCAGGGTATCGAACCTCCCGTGGATAGGACGGAAGAGGATTTTGATCCTGGCGCGAAATATCACATAATTGCAGACGTTGAATACATAAGATACTATGTGAGCTTCGTGATACAATTCCAGTTCCACAAGGCATTGTGTATCAAGGCGAAAGAATACGATCCGAATAATCCAGATACCAAACTACTGAGTCAATGTGATATTTATGATAATAAGGATGCTGGAAATCTGCTAAAGTAAGTGTGACATGCAAATGTTATAGGTATACAATTTGGATATACAGACACTGATCGCATTTTTATTAGATCTATGTTGGAGTTGGGTTCTTCAAAACCATGGCCAGACGCAATGGAGAAGATCTCAGGTCAGAGACAAATGGATGCGACTGGACTTTTGGAATACTTTAAGCCTCTGACTGATTGGTTAATCGAAGAAAACAAGAAAACTAATGAATATATTGGATGGAAACCCTCTGACAAACGTACTTATCAAATATACATAAAATATTTCATGAAGCTTTATGCATATTTTATATATTACATATATATTTTATATAAAATGTTTTTATGGCAACTCAGATATTATTTTAATTGCTTTTTTTATCGTTTTAGAATGTGTACAAACGAGAGGAGAACTTGTCAGCTAGAGTTATTGGCGAGCATTTGGAATAAAATTCCTCATTAATAAGTAACAATAGAAAATATATTTTGAGACAAAAGCCAAGTATTGCGTTTTATGATGCAATAAATATAATATACAAAATCATGCTACGATCAAATCAACGCTACTCCAATCAATTCGAAAAAGTGAACGTGATGGATTAATTTTATTGCGAGTTTTTTTAAATAAAATATGCATTCCTTATTTTAATGTAATATGTCTGCTATTTTATTTTACCGCGTCCTTTTCCACGTTTCTTAGCTGGTTCGCTGCCTTTCTTCGTCGATGCAGTTTTACTAGAACTAGCAGCAGCTTTGCTAGTATTAGGTTTCTTAGCCTGAAATATATTACGTGATATTTTTTCGAAAAATTGATATATTTCATAATAGAATTACAAAAATAATTTTTAACGTTACCTTAATCATCTTATCAAAATCAATATCGTCAGTTTCTTCCTCATCATCTTCTTCTGTCATAAAATCGTTGTTCTGCATAGATCTTTTCTTTGCTGTAGCAGTGGTATTAAATGCGTATGGCAGTATAGGAGGATTCTTTTGATATGCCCGCGTGAACGCAGCTTTTACCTGACATTTATGACATTAATGTAATTAAATCTTTATAATAAACTATTACAATAATTGTTATTATCTAGTATTTTTATCAGATCAGGTAAATCAGTATTTTTTAAAACTAAATTAAGCTACAATTTATAAAACTTATAAAATTAATTTGGTTACATTAAAAGTTAAATGAACAAAGAACTAATTTAGTTAATAGTTGTGTTAAAATTAAATAAGTCAAATTTTAAAAGTTAATTAAGTTAAAAAACCTTATATTAAGTTAAAATATAATTTTTCAAAATTAGATTATTTAAATAACAATTGCAACATAAATTGCAACATAAATTGCAACATAAATTGCAACATGCATTAAATAAATTTAAATATTTTAACATTTTAACAATATTGTAATAACAAATATTGTAACAAATATTGTTTTTAACAGAAAAATGTATGTTTTTCTTTTGCAATTTTTTTCTTTTATATAACTGGTTATAAAATTAAAAATTAAAATTAACTTAAAGTTAAAGTATTAATTTTTTAACTTTATTTAAGTTTTTAACTAATTGTTAGCCAATCTTGATATTTATTAATATATACCTTACTATCAAGATTACTCGTAGGATCGCAAATTCCTGGCCAAAGAGAAATTTCTATTGCTGAATCTAAATCTTCCCTAAAATAAAATTCAATATCAACATATGTATGTTTGTATCTTTCAATGCATTCAAAGCACAAATAAGATACAAACCTGGTTAAATAGTATTTTCCCATAATATTTATCGCTGCTTCTATACCATCCACACCATTATCTATTAGAGGTTTTACAATGGCGTTTCGAATATGGGGCAAATAATCCATATTCAGAGCATCCTTGTTTGCACCCGTAGCTAATCGCGTATGCGTCGTCAACTCTTGCATTAATCTAAAAACGATGTAATGCAAACAAAGTGTTGTTAATAAAGTACGAAATCATAATATATCGTGTCGTAATAAAAATCAATATTCTATAATACCGGTTAAATCTCGTTGCTTTCGAATTTCGTCCAAACCAGCTTGGGAATCGTATCAATGGTTCAGAGCAACCTGACATTTTGCTTGTCGGTATAACGAACGAAAAACAAGCATGCATCGGAAGTAGACTCCACATCATATTGCTTCTCATTACTTTTTCGATTAAGTCTCCTTGAGATATACTATCAGCCGCGTCGGCAATTTTTTCTAGTCTCTGATGACTAGAAAATGTAACAAAGTTTATTAATTCTTGACTATTAATTCTTTATATACAAAGATAGTGATATACATACAGTGACGCTTGAAGTACTCTAACGCTTGGATAATTTTCTTGTATAAAAAGTGGCGTTATATTGTAATCATGGAAGTATAAAGCAATCTTATCATTCAGACTCATATTTTTTTGCTCCTCTGCATTAAATGCCATTTTTGTAACATCAAATGGACCTAGCTTGAAGTTCTTGTTCGAATACTTTTTATCGGTCTTTTCCGTGTGAGATGTTTGACTGCCAAGAAACTCCAGATGATTTATTACTTGTCGAATATCATAATTCGTCGACTCGATTAAACGATCGAGATCCTCCGTCGAGATTTTAATGTTCTCTTTAAAGCACAAGGATTTCATAGAACTCTATGGAAAAAAAAGATCAAATTATTAATTATATAACAAATGTTATGTCCAAACTAGATTATATGAACTATACCCTAATCTGTTCCACTCTGAGCTTCGAATATTTCAGGTCATAGCTATGCGTAGAAATGGTTTTCACTTTTGTATTAAATCGATCATTACATATACAGATTATTGGTACTTCTGTAGATTTTATTAAACCAACTAATTCCTGTAAACCACCCCTATCTTCGTTGCCAGCCATACCATCAACCTCGTCCATCAACAACACATGTTTGCTTGTAATTTTTTGTTTGGTACCTTACAATGTATTGCATAAATAACAAAAAATGTAATACAATTATTTCAAATTATGTTATATTATAAATAATTACCTGTAACATAATCCTTCATCGTAGTATTGGATAACAATCCCGAGACCGCTTCTTTTAAAAGCGTCTTGTTTCTCGTGTCGGAAGCATTGAATTCCACAAGATCATATCCCAATTCTTTACAAACAACTTGCACAGTTGTTGTTTTGCCAACACCCGGTGGACCGGACAGCAACGCAGCTTTAAAACTTTGTCCATGGGTTTGTTTGGCAGCTATTAAAACGGAAATAAAATTAGATTAATGTATTCTTATTATCTTCAATATTAGATTTAAAAAACAATAATAAAAGCTGACATACTGCCGTTTTTGACTTTAGGATCTTGACGGTTTTTATGCCAATCACGTAGCCATATGTACAAGTTGTGTGCACAACTTTTGTCTCCTTGCTGACCTATGATCTGCTTCATAGTTTTGGGTCTGTACTTCTCAACTAATGGTTCTGAGCCAACACTTGTAATCATCTAGAAAAATATAACAATAACAAAAAACTGTTTAAGCTTTATTCTATTTTACATTATTTTATCAAGATGTTACATTAATATTTCTTTTTAAGTTAAAGTACCCCAAGGCCTAAGTACATGAATTCCCTCATCTCTTCTTCCCTCTCCACTTTCTACCTTCTTTCATCCCCCCCCTCCCTTCTAAACTTCATTGGCTGCGTTCAGCAGAAAAAGCAGCTTTGCAACTGTTGTAAAATTCTTCAACACGATTGGTTCTTGCTCTTAGTTCCTGTTAGATCTAAACGTATAAACCAGTCGTGTTGAAGAATTTTACAATAGTTGCAAAGCTGCTTTTTCTGCTGAACGCAGCCATTATCTTAAGTATGAAGACTAGAACAGGGTAGCAATCATGTAACTTTTTCCTTAGGGTGGAAACGTGAAAAGTGAAAAGTTTCAAGTTACAGTCTCTTTCTATTCAACACAATAGAAAGAGATAGTTACATGAAACTTTTCACTTTTTACGTTTCCGCCTTAAGGAAAAAGTTACATGATTGCTGCCCAGTGGTGGAATTCCGTAACTCGTTATCTCGTCGTTATGTGTTATAACGACAGTTGCGCAGCTTTTTTACCATATAAAATATCTGCGCAACTGTCGTTATAACACATAACGACGAGATAACGAGTTACAGAATTCCATCACAGTAGGCCTATTCTGTAACTCGTTAAGAGGTATCGGTTTCGTTATACTGTCGTTGCGCAGCTTTTTTACCATATAAAATATCTGCGCAACAACTGTATAACGATACCGATACCTCTTAACGAGTTACAGAATCGCACTACAGTACCGCATACCGACAACTATCGGTGTCGTTGCGCAGGTTTTTTGCCATATAAAATATCTGCGCAACGACACCGATACTTGTCGGTAGGCGGTACAGAATTGAGCCCCTGGAAACCGATCTCTGTGGTTTTGAGGCAAAAATCTGTTAGAAATGTAGTACCAAATGGTGGCGCTGACAATGCTGGGCAGCAATCATGTAACTTTTTCCTTAGGGTGGAAACGTGAAAAGTGAAAAGTTTCATGTAACTATCTCTTTCTATTGAATAGAAAGAGACAGTAACTTGAAACTTTTCACTTTTCACGTTTCCGCTCTAGGGGAAAAATTACATGATCGATACCCTGATACACCGAAATATATTCCAACTCTAGATACAATCGTCTAGTCTAAGTTTATCGTAGTCAGCCGTGCTAGTAGTGCTAGGCTGTACGCAGTTGTATGTTTGGTATAAAAAAACTGAGATAAGTATTCTAAATGTAAAATTGCTAAGATTTTTATTATAAATTTGCATTTATTGTCAAATGCTTGTCGTTATACTCCATATTGTTTCCGGTAAATTATTGTCGCCAGCGCCACCATTTGGTACTACATTTCTAACAGATTTTCGCCTTACTTTTAGAGGCGAAATCAGACTTAGTTCGGTCTCCTGATTCTAGTCTTCATAATATTAAAACAGTGGATATATAAAATATACAAAAATTGACTAGAAGTTTCAAAATAAAGATTTTCATTTTTTAGATCTTTTAGATCGTTCAAACTAACCAAAAAAGTTTGAAAATTAGGGATTCAACCAATTGTTAAAAAACTCCATTTAAACTCAAAGAGAGTTGTATTTCAACCGGGAATTACTCATTAATGCATATCCTGACGTCTACATCAATTTTAAAAAATTCAAAAGATTTTTGTTTAAAATCATTACAAGTTAGAGTACTTTAAACAACAAAATAATTACAATACAAATCATAAAATAAATTAATACTTTATTTGTAAATTAAGTTTATATAAAACAACAAAGAAATATTTTTAAAAGTTTTTATATGGAAAAGTATTTTTTTCTCTTACACATAAATTGTTAACTTAAGAAAAAAGTTAATAAGTAAAAGTTTGTGTTTTATATAAAAATAATTAAAAATCAACTCATTGAAAATGGACTAAGTTAATTTTTTTACTTAATTATTAAACTTTTAACTTTTTAATTAGTTACTTCCAAAAATTCTATTTTATTATTTTTAGTTATGTGATCACATATGTAAATTTGACATTTAGCTTTACCTTTTGTATGTTATTACTCATATCAGAAGCTTCCTTCGATACTGATGGCAATATTTCTGTTTTTACTGGTGAAGATGAGGGTGTTTTTACTTTTTTAGTTGAAAATGATGTTTCGTTCAGTAATAATAATTTATCACTTTCAGATTTATTCAATGATTTTTTTATGTTTGATTTCTTTATCACAGGCTTGATATCTTCAGCTCTACCTTCTGGTCTCGTGCGAATCATTTCTAGAAAATCATCCTCGCATATCTGTTTAATACCTATACTATTGGCCTGAAAATTTATTTCATGTAAACCAGAAACAAAATTTACGTGTGTATATAAATATGTAAAAATTTACTTTTGCCAATTTGGCTGGGCCAGCCTCATCACCCACTATAATGTAGTTTACTTTGCTCGATACAGAGTTTACGGTCCGGCCACCATATTTCCGTATTAAATCCTCGGCTTCGTCTCTTTCTAAGGAATCCAAAACACCAGTAATCAAAAAACTTAGGCCGGTTAAACAATTTGTGGCACCCTACAAATCAAAAATTGATTAAAAATTTCATTTAAAAAAATTTAGTTTTTATATTCCTTTATGAATTATTCTTAAGACTACTTCGATTAACACTAATTTACTTTAATCGACAATTAAATCGTGATTCGTATTCAGACAAGTTAAGTTTTTTTCACACAACCTAAGTTATTAAATATTCAAATTGACATATGTTCAATTGACATGCAAGAAACAAAGATAATAATAAGAATAATACTGACAAATTATTTCTTATACGACTTATAAAATTTAGACTAATGTTCTTGATTAAAAGTTAGAGTTGAGCAGGGTTGGATAGTAACTAGTTAAAAAGTTTAAAGTTAATAATAACGTTAAAAAATTAATATCTTTTAATTTAATTTAGTTAATTTTAAATTTAATTTTTAACTTTAACTGGTTATTTTTGAAACATATAACTTTAACTTATTAACTTTTTCCTAAATTAAAAATTTTATCAGAGCAAAAGCAAAAAAAATAATCATTTACTTATACGGAGCCACCTCCGATTTCAATGTCCTTCACATATGTTATCGGGGACATGACCCTGAGTAACTTTTCCTTATAACTTAATCGTCGGTCATTGTTCGTTAAAGAGTTATTAACAAAAGAAATTTGAAAAATATCTATGTAGAATAAAACAATACACACACATGGGTGGTTGCGCGAGGGGGGGGGGGGACCGCAAGTCCTGTTATCAAGGTCATCATTCTGAGTAATGTTGTAAAGATTTTAGGCCGCGCTCGGCATTTATTAAAAAGTTATTAACACGGAAAGTTTTCATTAATTATATGTAATTTTTGACGTTAAAATTTTGATTATAATATTTTAATAGACAAGAAATGGAAGTAAGAACAATACTGAATTTATTAATTTATATTTATTCATTTATATTTTTATTTTTCCTAACTCTAACCCACCAATTTTACGTCGCTATTTGGTTAATGTGAAAACATTGGAAACAAACAGCGTGGAAAGTCGCAACCCATGTGGTACAGTATAAGCGTGGACATAGTGTAATCAAATGTAATTGAAAAATTGAATATTCGAGTTCAACATTTTTCTTAGTTTTTGCCTTTTTATTGACTTTCTACACAAAGCAAACCCATTCGGCACTTTTACTGCAGTATTAATAAACTTGAACTACGTAAACTACGTCCACGCTTGTACATACTGTGTCACATGAGTTTGCGACTTTCCACGCTGTTCGTTTCCAATGTTTTTACAATAACCAAATAGCGACGTAAAATTGGTGAGTTAGAGTTAGGAAAAATTCCGGGGAAGGGATGCAGGAGGGCTTCGCCCCTCCCCCGCCCACGCGTTTTCTGAGAATACATTCTCTTTCCACACTAAATTTTGTGTGGAAAGTTTGTGTTGACATAGTTATTTTTCAACAAAGTATTATACTTTTACGTATTTCTCTATAAAGCACCCTTACAGAGTGGGTGCAGGAGGAGAAGGTCGAAGACGCCCTCACTTGCACTCCCCCTGTGCGCGTGCGTGCGTGCGTGCGTGCGTGCGTGCGTGCGTGCGTGCGTGCGTGCGTGCGTGCGTGCGTGCGTGCGTGCGTGCGTGCGTGCGTGCGTGCGTGCGTGCGTGCGTGCGTGCGTGCGTGCGTGCGTGCGTGCGTGCGTGCGTGCGTGCGTGCGTGCGTGCGTGCGTGCGTGCGTGCGTGCGTGCGTGCGTGCGTGCGTGCGTGCATAACTCTTTAACGAACAATGACCGACGATTAAGTTATGAGGAAAAGTTACTCAGGATCATGTCCCTGATAACATATGTGAAGGATTGAAATCGGAGGTGGCTCCGTATAGATAAATTACCAAAAAAAATTATAGAGTAAAAATGCATTCCTGCATAAAAACATTATTTTTTGTTATTTTATATAACTAATATAATATTATAACTTAATTTACAAATAAAATATTAAATATATTTGATGATCAATACTGTGATTATGTTGGTAATCTGAATTAAATAAATTATATAGCTTTTGATTTAATATAAATAAAGTTTCTCAAAATTAACTTTTATTTTAGGTTAAATTAATCTTAACGTAACTTTAACTGAGTTAGTATTTATGTAACTTTTAACTTAACTGAATTAATTTTATAATTCATTAATTTTAATTTAATTTAGTTAAAAAAATATATTAATATACCTAACCCTAGAGTTGAATAAGTTTATTTCTTATTTTAACTAAATTAAGTTAGAAATTAATTTATTTAACTTGGTTAAATTATTATCATTTTTTAACTTTATTATTTAACTTTTTAATTAGTTATAATAAAATTTTAGTCATAATATAAAATTAATTGATAAATTGATTGATTGATAAGTTTTGTTAATCAAGGTGGTCCTTAATATTATTATTATATACGTAATAATTTCTTACTGTAGGAATCTCTTTTGAACCAGGATTTCTGGCGCCACCTCGCTGAAGATATTTTTCGTACATTATAGCACGCTGTTTCTTCTTTTCTATTCTTTCTTCAAATAAATCCATTGTTTTGGCTTTTTTTCTACTTGATCTTTCTGTATTTTTATCTTCTTCTGATGCAGAGGTAGATGTTGAATTGTCGAAATTCAATTGTTTAGAGCTCTCATTATACTCATCGCTTATATCTAAATCTCCATTAGTGCTACTTTTAATTGCTTTTTGTAATTTTTTAGAGGAACTTGTAACTATCTTTGAACATGCATTATGTTTACTAGGAGATTTTCTCACCTCCTCAGTTTTTAATGTACTTATATTAATTCCATTATTAGAATCTTTCAAATAAGTATCATGTTTTTTATTAATGTCCACCTCTGTAAATGTTCTGTTAAGTCAAATTTGTGTAACATTATGTACTTAAAAGTTTAATAAATTGAACATAAACATACCTGTTTTAACTTCAGATTTCTTAGAAATCTTTTTAATATTATCTTTTTTTTTATTCTTTTGCTTGGTATCTTGAAATGCGTCCAACTGTTTAAGCACAGCATCAAAATCTTCGTCATCGTGAAACTCAGATTCCTACAAATTTCAGAATAAATTATAAAAAGCTATAAAATATTTAATTTTTTTCGTACTTGCATACAATATTTACCATCTTCTGTAATTTTTGATTTACTTTTGTCTCTTCCACTCTCATTATCGGTTTCTTCCCAAATAATTCACCAGGAAGCATCGCCTCACGTGGCTTCTCACTTTCATTCTTACTTGCCTTAGATTGTCTAGAATTTTTCTTATCATCTTTGACGAATGCTTCATCTTCAGAGTCGGACAGAATAGAAGATTTCTTCGTCTTTCGCACGACCTGAGCAATTATCCAAATTAGTATATTGTAAGTAACAAAGAGAAGAGTAGGAATAATCATAAAACAAGCATCCCTCTACTTACTTTGACTTATGAATTTTTGGATCAAACGTACCCTTGATTAAAATTAGGGTTGGATAAAAAAATTAATCGTTTCTTTAACTAAATTAAAGTAAAATTATGGCTTACAAAATTAATTCAATTATGTTAAAAGTTGTTAAAATTAACTAAAATTAAAAATTAAGTTTAAAAAACATATGTTAGAATGTAATTTGTTGAAATTAGATTATTTTAAATAACAAGACAATTGCAATATAAATGATTAAATAAATTTACTGTTTTTCTCAATTAAATTTATATAAAATAACAAAAAAATATTGTTTTCTATAATATTATAATAGTAATGTATTTCTTTTACAACCTTTTTTTATAGTATAGGTAAATTTTTGGGGAAAAAATGTCCGTTTTATTAAAATCTGAATTTAATGCAGATAATCTGTCATGCAAAGAGTACAAAAAAGGTAAATGTTTTAAAATAATTTTTTTTTGAAAACAGTTTTTTGAAATCATAGTTAAATAGAAACATTTTTACTATAATACTTTTATATAAAAAGTTCTTTGATTAGTTCAGTTAGATTCTTTTTCGTTTAGTTTATAAGATTATATACTAAAAAAAAAACTATTTTTGAAGGATAATTTCATCTCTTCAAATTATTTTTAGGCTGCAATTGACAATTTCTAAATTTATGTATTTATCTCATCTACATTTATGCCAAGTTTCATAATCTGAATTTCGGATTTGAGGTTTTTTGTAAATTAAATTAAAAGTTGTTAACTTTTTAACTAATTATTACTTAACTTTGTTAAAAATTAACTAATACATTATAATGAAACTGATAAACTGATTAAATATTTGCCAACCAATGATCTAAATTAAATATTAATTTTGTAGTACTAAATATTACATTAAAAGTTATAGTTTTAAAAAAAGTGTTATGTTTTAATCATATGTAAAATTAACCGGGTTTAAGCTAAATATTAGTTTTATAATAATAAACATCTATATTAAAAATTATATTAGTAATTAAAATCTTTAAAATAAGTTTGGTCACTTCCTAAATAGAGATCTATAATCGCTTAAAAAAAAAAAATTATTTTACATAAATAATATGTAGAATTATATGTAGAAAATAAATGCAACTCGATTTACGATCAATTCTGTTAATAACTATAATCTTGAAAATACAATCTCGTTGTAAGTAGATCCCAGTAAAAAATTTTCTCAGAATTTTCCATAATTTTTTAAAACTTTAAATAAATTTGAGAAAATTCTTCTAAATTTTTGTATAATTTCATATAAAATTATATAGATTAGACACTTGTATACTTTTTACTAAAAACGTTAAGAAAGTCTACATGTTTTCTTAATATATTTTATATGTAAATTTGGAAATATTCTAAGATTTCTTATTGTTTAGTTTCTTTAAACTTTTTCTAATTTTATAAAATTTTATCTAATATTTGCCTATGAAATAAAAATTTGTAGAAATCTTAAAATATTTGGAATTCAAATCATAAAAAATTTTAGAAAAGATGTGGTCTCTTATTCTTTTTCACAGTATTTTGAGAAAATATTCCAATTTGTATAAAACAGAGTTGTATCATAAATTTCAAGTTTACATCTATATAAATAATTTATAGAATTATATATATTATTTATATTTACAAATCTTTTTCATGTAGACTTACAAGCAATATAAATTATAAATTGGATAACACAATACAAAAAATTTATAAAATTATTTAATCTATTTAATTTTAATATTAATAAAATAATATTAAAAACTATAATTAAAAAAAATAATTTTCACTATTTTCAACTTTCCATCTGTACACTTTTTCACTAACACAGTCTGTACACTGACTCCTTTTTGTTCTGTTCCTTTTTCTATGTTAAATATATGCAAAAAATCTAAAAAAATTCTCAATTACTTGAGTGACTATATTTTAAATTTCAATAATTATTTTAATCATTTATTAAAGGGGAGCCAAGTCTTGTCACCAGTCTTGTGATTGCACAAGAGAAAAATTTCACTTGTTGCCTTTTGGGGTCATTGTATAGATGGAGAATGAAACAGTAATTGTAGAAAAATAAAATCTTATTGTTTATATAAATGACAGATGAAATATATATAGTTTACATTATATGTGTACATACATACAAATAACAAACACACAGGCACACCTATAATAATGTAAATTATTCATATTTTTCCTGTAAATACCCAACATAAAAATTGTGAGAAAGTTTTAGCAAGAAAGTGATAACTATTAAAAAGTAAGTGACTATACAGAAAATAAAAGATAACACCTTGGAACGTTTTGGAGACGATTTTGGTGCCTCTTCATCCTCGTCTGACGAAATGACCCGCCGCTTCTGGGGTTTTATAGCGACAGGCTCGCTGTTCTTCTTTGAAGTCGCAATCGGCGCAAAATAGGATCTGATATCCTGCAAAAATGACACACGCATAATATTTTCAGGTTTGAAACTTATGAAATCCAAGTGAGAAAACTCAATTAACCTAACACTCGCAACGTTCTCGTTACCTACCCGTGGCATTTTCCAATTTTCTTTTTTTTTTATTTCATCGAAACTCAATCCGTGTGTATATGCATCACTCGAAATTATATAGGTTTGTTTGGGTTACATGCTTCAACATATACTCCTAATTCAAAGAGTAAAGCCTTCGGCACACGATACAATTTTTCATGCTATCGCATCGACTATACGAGGCGTCTTAATACGTGTCCTGATTGGCTCAGACGATTTTGTCACCAATCGTAAGCCAACGAGGATACGTAGTAATGGTATATCCACACAAACTTGCATAAGCGCATAACCATATGCATAAGAAATTCGATTGGTCTATTTTCTTATGTAAGTACTTGTAGACCAATCAATTTTTTTATATGCGCTTATGCAAGTTGTGTGGATATACCATAAGACGCTCGTATACGATCTAGCCATCGACATATAGAATGGACTGAGCATTGCGATAGGTTAGCGCGCGTCTGCTTTAGAGTGAGAGGTACTACACCTGGGGCTCGATTCTTGAATTTATTCGCAAGAGAAACGTATTTGCAAATTTTGTTCTTACAGAAAAGTTAGAAATTTATTGGCTATCGTATGGCTATTAACCAATAAACTTACAACTTTCTGTTAGAGCGAGTATTTGCGTATACGTTTCTCTTGCGAATGACTTCAAGAATCGAGCCCCTGGGGCTCGATTCTTGAATTCATTCGCAAGAAAACGTATTCGCAAATTCTGTTCTTACAGAAAAGTTAGAAATTTATTGGCTATCGTATGGCTATTAACCAATAAACTTACAACTTTCTGTTAGAGCGAGTATTTGCGTATACGTTTCTCTTGCGATTGACTTCAAGAATCGGGCCCCTGAGGCCTATGTTTGTCTCTTTTGCAAGCTTCTGATTTGTTATTTCGTCCCCCTCCATTCACGGAATTAAGCCCTAAGGAATTAACTAATTATATTCGATTATTCTTCTCATATTCGACTATAATTGATCAATTTCTTATGGCATAAGGCTTACTACACCTATTGTAGATCCGGCCTAAAGGCCCTCACACATGAATTGACATAACCGTTACAGTAAGGGCCACCGCACAAAGGGCCACCGCACAAACTCTTCCATAACGCGTTACGTTACGTTAAGTACTCCATACAAACCTAAGTTGTACTTAAAATTTAACTTAAATCAACGCACAAAGAAATCCTTAACGTAAGTTCTTACGTTAAGGATTTCTTTGTGCGTTGATTTAAGTTAAATTTTAAGTACAACTTAGGTTTGTATGGAGTACTTAACGTAACGTAACGCGTTATGGAAGAGTTTGTGCGGTGGCCCTGACGCGTCAAAACCTTATGTTATGGTTATGACCTAGTTTACACCGAGCACTTGGTACGCGTATCAAATAGTAAATAACTAGTGAATGTGTTTAATCATTGGCTGATCAGCTTAAATTCACTACTTGATACGCGTACTAAGTGCTCGGTGTAAACTAGTAGATAGACACGGGGGGTGTTTACGATAATGGCCTAGTTTACATCGTGCATTTGATACGCGTATCAAATAGTAAATAACTAGTGAATGTGTTTAATCATTGGCTGATCAGCTTAAATTCACTACTTGATACGCGTATCAAATGCACGATGTAAACTAGGCCCATGGCTATCGGAGTAATTTTCTCTAGGACCGAAATATATGATAAGCACAACCATCTACTATCATCATGATTCGTGACAACTCAATGCTGTCCGGTATAGCCAAATCATCACGAGCAAGTTGCGAGTTTGGCTTTCGTCGAGGTCGCTCCGGAGATGATTGCTTGTCTGTTCTGAATATTGATATATATAAATCATTTATGAAGGGAGAAATGATTGGAGCCTTGTTTCTTGATATCGAGGGAGCATACGACAATATTATTCCTCAGATGTTATTTAACATCCTTAATAAACTTAGAATGCCAAGGGGATACAAAGCCTTCTTTTTAAATTTCCTTAAGCCCAGATCTGTTGATTTTTTTGAGTCGGGTCAGTTTGTTTCTCGTCGTCTGATTTGTAAGGGTCTTCCGCAGGGATCAGTTCTTAGTCCCATTCTATTTAACATTTATATCAGAGACTGTCTTAATCATATTTCTCATGATTGTTCATCACTTCAATACGCAGATGACGTGGTTATCTATTCTGCGGATAGATCATGTGAGAGGATAATACATAGCCTTCAGTTGTCCTTTGATAAGTTTTCTGAGTGGCTGGAAAGTCTGAATCTTGACATTTCTTTGTCCAAAACTCAGTTTATCATTTTTCACAGGAGAAGATCGACATCTTTCCCAGATTCTGTCCGGTTTAATAATGATTTATTACAGATTAGAAAACAGATTAAATACCTTGGTCTCGTGATGGATTCAGGACTTAGATGGAACTCTCACATAACTTATGTGAAGGATAAGACTGGTAAGTTTATTAATATTCTTAAATGGATAGCAGGTTCTACCTGGGGTATCAGTCCCACCTGGTGTATTAACTTCGTTAATGCCACTGTCAGAGCTCAGATAGAGTGGGGATCCTTCTGGTATGTAAATTCTGCGGGTACCTATTTCTCCAGAATTGAGAGGCTCCTAGCACTGGCATACAAGATCGCTTTGGGAATTCCTCGATTCTCTCCGAACAGAGTTGTTTGGAAATTTTCCAACCAAGTGTCGATCCGTAGAAGGATCGCACAATTGTGTGATAAATATGTATGTAAAACCATTCAATTAAGGAAGACGAGAATTATCAATAAACTGAAATTTTTAACGATTTTTGTACAATCACGAAACATAGCACCGAGAAATATTCCATATATTCTTAGTAGATTCAATGAGATATACAAATTCTCCAATTTATTATACCTATGGGATTTGCATCCGGCATATTCATATCCGTTAAATCTAAACCAGATTGAGTTGAATATTGATACATTGTCAGGTAGATTAGCCTTAACAAGCGGGGACCCGAATCGGGCCTTTTTGGGATTGACAAACCTTAAATCAGTTTCCGCGGAGGAAATAAGAATATTTACTGATGGCTCTCGTTTGACTCCCTCGGGTGAAGGTTGTAGAGTGGGATGTGCGATTTGGATCCCTAAGGTTGGGATCACCCTTAAGTTCAAACTAAATGATCTTACCAGTTCTTTCGCTGCGGAGGCGTTTGCAATTGCGAAGGCAATTGATTTTGTAATTCATAGTGGCTTTAATTGCGTAAACATCTGTACGGATTCCTTGAGTTGTCTTAATGCAATTGAGTCAGGGGATTTCCGTCCTTTTCCGTTGTGCAACTTGATAAGGGACGTCAAGGTTAAACTTTTACATGCTGTGTCAATGAGTAAATCGATTAGATTCACATGGTGTCCTGCTCACAAGGGTATACAGGGTAATGAACTGGTTGATAACGCGGCTAAGGATGCTGCTCTTTTGGAAAAAAATCCGACTAATAAAATAGATTATAGACAAGCTTTATCTTCCATGAAGGAACTGTATTTGAAAATAGATGAGAATTTTTTAACTAGTATTAATATAGGTACGGGGGAGAAATATATGTCTTTTCTATCAAATATAAATGTTAGTTTCTTAAGAAAGAAAAAATGTAAATTTAAGAGAAGGGACTTAACTGTCCTCAATAGAATTATCACTGGATATGCTTACTCTCAGAGTTTCCTTTTTAAGATTGGTGTTTCTCAATCTCCAGCCTGCGCTTGCGGCTTTGAAGTTCAGAATTTGGATCATATCTTTTTAGCCTGTCCAATGCATGATTTTCCCAGATCGATGTTATTTACAACGCTGTTTGCAGAGGGCCTCTTGGCCCCCTTTTCTTTGATTTACATTATTAATAACATTAATTTAAATATTGCTGGGTCACTAATCAAATTTATTTCAGAGAGCAAATTAACTATTTGAATTGTTAATGTTCAATTACTAAGTCGAGCTTTACAAAAGAACTTACCCATACGCAGGGGAATTTCCCCGATATCAAGTGCAATCACTAAGGAGCTTCAAGAATCATACCAGGATCCAACCATATACATACATAAATAGCAGACACACTATCCCCAGGTGCCTGCTATAGGTCTTCGACCTAACTAACTATGGTACTGTGACTCTCACTAGAGTCGGATATCCAATTGGGGAATAACAAGAACAAGAAGAAAGTTGCGAGTTGCGAGTTCCGTGAGTTTGTAGCAGGTAACCTAAAAAGTACGACATAAATAATTTGATTATTACAATTAAAAATAATCTGTTTTTAATGTATGGTAAGATTATTAACTTCATTAAAATAGTAATTATATAACACAATCATGTATTTTTAAAGTATTGTCTAAAGTAATATTAAAGAGATTATTTTATTTACAAATATTTTATTTATTAATTTGTCTATCAAGTTTCTATTATAACGTATATCTAACGTATATCTGTTTACAGTATATCTTAATTTACTATGCACTTGTATTACAAATTTAAAAAATTTATTGTAAACATTATTATTAGTTTCACATTAGTGAAATATTCATGCATAATATTTATACATAAAGATATATGATTTTTTAAAATAATGATAACACCATGCAACTTATCATTAACAGTTGTTACAAGAAAGAAAAATATTTATACTTAAATTTTTATTTTACTTGTAATCTAAAAAATATTATTAATAATTATTTATTTAGTAATTTTACATAATTTATCTCATTTGTTTCAAAGTGTTAACACCATCCGTTTAATAAAAGATGACTTTTCTAATATATATGTTAGTTAATAATAAATAATAACATTTATTGAGAATCAATGTTTAATTAAAATATTATATTAGGTTTTGAAATAATACCGTTATGATAGAAACTTGATAGACAAAATAAATATTTGTAAATAAAATAATCTCTGATATTACTTTAGACAATACTTTAAAAATACATGATTGTGTTACATATAATTACTATTTTAAAGTTAATAATCTTATCATACATTAAAAACAGATTATTTTTAATTGTAATAATCAAATTATTTATGTCGTACTTTTTAGGTTACCTGCTACAAACTCACGGAACTCGCAACTTGCTTGTGATGATTTGGCTATACCGGACAGCATTGAGTTGTCACGAATCATGATGATAGTAGATGGTTGTGCTTATCATATATTTCGGTCCTAGAGAAAATTACTCGGATACCCATTATCGTAAACACCCCCTATGTAAAACATTATGCTAGTTACTTGCTAGTTTGAAAAAAAATGGCGGACGTGAGAATACCTTTGAGTATATATACAAAGGAGAATACCTACTTTTTTAGTGCTCTAACAAAAGACCAGGGGCTCTATTCTTGAATTCATTCACAAGAAAACGTATGCGCAAATACCCGCTCTAACAGAAAAGTTGCAAGTTTATTGGTTAATAGCCATACGATAGCCAATAAATTTCCAACTTTTCTGTAAGATCAGAATTTGCGAATACGTTTCTCTTGCAAATGAATTCAAGAATCGAGCCCCAGGGGCTCTATTCTTGAATTCATTCACAAGAGAAACGTATTCGCAAATTCTGATCTTACAGAAAAGTTGGAAATTTATTGGCTATCGTATGGCTATTAACCAATAAACTTGCAACTTTTCTGTTAGAGCGGGTATTTACGCCCCAGGGGCTCGATTCTTGAATTCATTCGCAAGAGAAACGTATTCGCAAATTCTGTTCTTACAGAAAAGTTGGAAATTTATTGGCTTTCGTATGACTTTTAACCAATAAACTTGCAACTTTTCTGTTAGAGCGGGTATTTACGCATACGTTTCTCTCGCAAATGAATTCAAGAATCGAGCCCCAGGGGCTCGATTCTTGAATTCATTCGCAAGAGAAACGTATTCGCAAATTCTGTTCTTACAGAAAACTTGGAAATTTATTGGCTATCGTATGACTTTTAACCAATAAACTTGCAACTTTTCTGTTAGAGCGGGTATTTACGCATACGTTTTCTTGCGAATGAATTCAAGAATCGAGCCCCCGGTTCCACAACTCACGGTTAACTGCTAACGGGAGATTAATCGACTACCTATCTTTCTCTATATTATTATCTAAGGAGAGACAGAAAATCTATTAACCTCCCGTTAGCAGTTAACCGTGAGTCGTGGAATTGGGTCTAAGAATACCTACTTTTCTAGTGCTCTAGTGCCTTACTTGAAGTATCTACTTGAATCATTAGTGGTAGTTTTCTTCAGGATAGTATTAGTAAGATACACGACAAGTCTAATAACAATACTAAATCTATTTTTTAGTCCTCGGCTGAATCGCTGAACGCGTCGACATGCGAGCAAGACACGATCCGATACCGAACTTTGTGCCGGTTATACCCGCAAAGGTAAAGGTCACCACCGGCGAGGAGGAGGAAGACACGTTGTACTGTGGCCGGGCGAAACTGTTCCACTTCATCGACAAGCAATGGAAGGAACGCGGTGTTGGTGATGTAAAGCTATTGCGTAACAAAACGGGCAAGGTGCGCCTGCTGATGCGTCGCGATCAAATTCTGAAGATCTGCGCGAACCACATGTTGCGACCCGACATGGAGTTGAGTCCCGTGGTGAACAACAACAAGGCCTGGTTCTGGGTTGCCAACGACTTTGCTAATGAGGAGGTGAAGCTGGAGAAACTCTGCATTAGATTCAAAACTTCAGATGAGTCAATGGCGTTCAAGGAAGCCTTTGATCAGGCGAGACACAGTTTGTCCGCGATATCTCTGGGAAAACCACCCAAGAACGGTAAAAGAGCTTCCATTACTTTCTCTAGTAATAAAGATTCGTCCAAGATTCAAAAATCACAGTTGATGCAGCAAGCCAAGACAGGTTCATCAGTGGAAGTGTTTTTGGACAAGTCGAAATTTGACACGACAACACTAGGCGAATTCTCCTTCAGTTCTGAACCCATTATTCAAGAAGTCAAGGACATGGAAGTGGGTGAATCCAAGAAGACCGAAGAACCACCAAAAGTTAACTCATTTAGCGGATTTTCATTTATCGAGTCGACCGGTACTCTCGAGACGAAGACTACAACAGATGTCTCAACGCCGTCCGCAAACTTCGTTTTCGGAATCTCTACTTCGTTAATGAATAACTCGCAGTCGTCCGTTCTAACGAACACGACCGCGAATGCATATAACGTCGTATCGAGCTGTCAGCAGAAGTTAGCCAAAGGCAGCAATCCGAGCGAAGTAGCGAAGGAGCTCGAGAAGAAGTCTCTGATGAGCAAGAGCAAGGCTCAAAGTGTAGTGGAGGCAAAGCCATTATCGGAACTATTTAAGCTTCTGACCGATTCCTGGGAGTGCAGTGACTGTTATACTAGAAACAACGCTATGGACACGAAATGCGTAGCCTGTCAAGCTCCGTCACCTTTAATGGCGAACAACAAGAGCAGCTCTGTGATCACTAGTAGTAAGTACATCGAATCCAGTAACAAACCACCGTTGTCGGAACTGTTCAATAGCGGGGCAAACTGCGTCTACTGCGTTGTCTGCGGCAATTTCAAGGACCCATCGCAGCCGCCCAAGCCGCAGCAAGCCAACATTTTCCAGTTGAACACATCCTCTTCCAGCGCGATGCCTATGACTACGTTCTCCTTTGGCATTTTCAAGGACACCGTTTCAAAGGAATCGACCACGTTCAACTTTAGGATGCCGCAGGCGGAGGATAAGAGCGTTTCGTCCAAACTGAAAGAAACTACAGGCATCAAAGGTTTTGTGTTCTGTACGCCAGTGAAGAGCAGTGTTGCGTTGGACGCGAATGACTCGTCATTTACTTTTGGATCGCCCGCAAAGTCCTTTGATTTCAATTTTACAGCCAAGTCACCGGCTACATTGCCTGGTGGCGGTGGCGAGACCAGCAAGGACGAGATGGTGGAGAGCGAAAACGTCTACTTCTCGCCGATCGTGCCGTTACCAGATAAGATCGAGATGAAAACCGGCGAGGAAAACGAAGAAATACTCTACAGTTATCGCGCGAAGCTCTTCAGATTCGATAATGCGGTGGAGGAGTGGAAGGAACGCGGATTGGGCGACATCAAGCTGTTGCGTCACAGGGAGACCGGCAAGCTACGACTGATCATGCGTCGGGATCACGTGTTAAAGCTGTGTCTGAATCACATAGTATCCAATGATCTGGAGTTTACACCGAAGGACGAGAAATCATGGTTTTGGTCTACCGCGGATTACAGCGAAGATGAGATTGAGTACATGCAATTCGCCTGTCGCTTCAAGACAGCCGAGATCGCTGCGGACTTTATGAAAGCAATCGATAACGCCAGAAAAAACGTTAAACTCGCAATAAAAATTTCGACGAAGACGACCACCTCTCTGGTCAAGGAGATCGAGATCGTCTACGAAGCAAAGGCTACTCCGGAGGAGAAGGTAGCCGCCTTAAAGTTACAACTACCGGAGGACTTCTATGCTTACAAACAAAAGGATTGTTGTAGCTGCAGAGGGTGTAGGGAACCGAGTATAGTGCTAGATCCAGACGTCACTGGACAAGATTCGTCGAAATCGAAGCCAAAATTGATATCGAAAAAGAAGAAAGTGACAGCGCAATCAAAGATCTCGAGCACTGTAGACACGAGTTTGTCGAGTAGTTATGAGAGTACCTGCGAAAATACTATCCAGAGCGTAACGCAATCTGCGCAATCTGTGAAGCATGAATTCTCCTTCGCGACGGCCACGTCGTTACCAGATAAGATCGAGGTGAAAACCGGCGAGGAAGACGAAGAAATACTCTACAGTTATCGTGCGAAGCTCTTCAGATTCGATAATGCGGTGAAGGAGTGGAAGGAACGCGGATTGGGCGACATCAAGCTGTTGCGTCACAGGGAGACCGGCAAGCTACGGCTGATCATGCGTCGGGATCACGTGTTAAAGCTGTATCTGAATCACATAGTATCCAATGATCTGGAGTTTACACCGAAGGACGAGAAATCATGGTTTTGGTCTATCGCGGATTACAGCGAAGATGAGATTGAGTACATGCAATTCGCCTGTCGCTTCAAGACAGCCGAGATCGCTGCGGACTTTATGAAAGCAATCGATAACGCCAGAAAAAACGTTAAACTTGCAATGAAAATTCCGACGAAGACGACCACCTCTCCGGTCAAGGAGATCGAGATCGTCTACGAAGCGAAGGCTACTCCGGAGGAGAAGGTAGCCGCCTTAAAGTTACAACTACCGGAGGACTTCTATGCTTACAAACAAAAGGATTGTTGTAGCTGCAGAGGGTGTAGGGAACCGAGTATAGTGCTAGATCCAGACGTCACTGGACAAGATTCGTCGAAATCGAAGCCAAAATTGGTATCGAAAAAGAAGAAAGTGACAGCGCAATCAAAGATCTCGAGCACTGTAGACACGAGTTTGTCGAGTAGTCATGAGAGTACCAGCGAAAATACTATCCAGAGCGTAACGCAATCTGCGCAATCTGTGAAGCATGAATTCTCCTTCGCGACGGCCACGTCGTTACCAGATAAGATCGAGGTGAAAACCGGCGAGGAAGACGAAGAAATACTCTACAGTTATCGTGCGAAGCTCTTCAGATTCGATAATGCAGTGAAGGAATGGAAGGAACGCGGATTGGGCGACATCAAGCTGTTGCGTCACAGGGAGACCGGCAAGTTACGGCTGATCATGCGTCGGGATCACGTGTTAAAGCTGTGTCTGAATCACATAGTATCCAATGATCTGGAGTTTACACCGAAGGACGAGAAATCATGGTTTTGGTCTACCGCGGATTACAGCGAAGATGAGATTGAGTACATGCAATTCGCCTGTCGCTTCAAGACAGCCGAGATCGCTGCGGACTTTATGAAAGCAATCGATAACGCCAGAAAAAACGTTAAACTTGCAATGAAAATTCCGACGAAGACGACCACCTCTCCGGTCAAGGAGATCGAGATCGTCTACGAAGCGAAGGCTACTCCGGAGGAGAAGGTAGCCGCCTTAAAGTTACAACTACCGGAGGACTTCTATGCTTACAAACAAAAGGATTGTTGTAGCTGCAGAGGGTGTAGGGAACCGAGTATAGTGCTAGATCCAGACGTCACTGGACAAGATTCGTCGAAATCGAAGCCAAAATTGGTATCGAAAAAGAAGAAAGTGACAGCGCAATCAAAGATCTCGAGCACTGTAGACACGAGTTTGTCGAGTAGTCATGAGAGTACCAGCGAAAATACTATCCAGAGCGTAACGCAATCTGCGCAATCTGTGAAGCATGAATTCTCCTTCGCGACGGCCACGTCGTTACCAGATAAGATCGAGGTGAAAACCGGCGAGGAAGACGAAGAAATACTCTACAGTTATCGTGCGAAGCTCTTCAGATTCGATAATGCAGTGAAGGAATGGAAGGAACGCGGATTGGGCGACATCAAGCTGTTGCGTCACAGGGAGACCGGCAAGCTACGGCTGATCATGCGTCGGGATCACGTGTTAAAGCTGTGTCTGAATCACATAGTATCCAATGATCTGGAGTTTACACCGAAGGACGAGAAATCATGGTTTTGGTCTACCGCGGATTACAGCGAAGATGAGATTGAGTACATGCAATTCGCCTGTCGCTTCAAGACAGCCGAGATCGCTGCGGACTTTATGAAAGCAATCGATAACGCCAGAAAAAACGTTAAACTCGCAATGAAAATTCCGACGAAGACGACCACCTCTCCGGTCAAGGAGATCGAGATCGTCTACGAAGCGAAGGCTACTCCGGAGGAGAAGGTAGCCGCCTTAAAGTTGCAACTACCGGAGAACTTCTATGCTTACAAACAAAAGGATTGTTGCAGCTGCAGAGGGTGTAGGGAACCGAGTATAGTGCTAGATCCAGACGTCACTGGACAAGACTCGTCGAAAGTTGGCTGCTGCTGCTGCGCCGCGAGCAGGTGTTGTCTGCAACTTCCTAATCACCCTCAACGTGAAGTTCCATCCGCTTTCCGTTGAACCAGACTTGGACATACCGGATGTGAATCGGTATGAACTATAGGTTTGTTTTTTATTCCTGTACTGCTGCACTAGTGCAATAAGTAAGAATGAGAAAAAATATATTTGTCTTATTCTAACTTATTGCACCAGTGCAGCAGTGCAGGAATAAAAAATAAACCTCATACTGAACAAGAGCCGTGCGCCGAACAGGTAGTTAAATTCAAATCGCCCGACTTGGCCCACCAGTTCAAGGCACACATCGATAATATTCTGCAAGAATTACGCGAGAAGAGAACTGCCAAAGGTAGTGGTTAACTCTCACGTGATTATCAGATTGTAAATACGTCTAGTCCGCCGATTCTACTCGTTACTGTTTTTTTGCACAATGTTATTTTCTTTTTGTGATGCGGAAAATCGATTAATTAATAATTGTTGTGTTTGGATTTAAACTAGGATATAATAAGAGATATTTATCATACTAGTTTAATAAAACGGGATGGTATAACTATGAGAATGTGTATGTTTCGAAATTAAACTATGTTATTGATTTTATGGATTTTATAACACTGATTTTTGTAGAATTGTTACTCGTGTTAAACGATTGCAATCATTTATTTTATATGAAATTTTGTAATCTGTACGTTATATATAATCACAATAAACTACATATGCATTTTGCAGACGTCTTTTTTTCCTGTTAATGTTATTACACAAATAAAGCTTTTTTGGGACACTTATCGGAAAAAACCAGAAAAATTTTCAAGGAATTTCTTTTCTTATGTTATAAAGGTGTCTTCACGCTGACGCTTGACGCTCATTTTCAGCGTCAAGAGACATTACGTGACTAAAAATGAATGGGTATCTTATTTTTAGTCACGTGATATCTTGACGCTGAAAATGAGCGTCAAAATCAAAAGACATCACGTGGCTAAAAATAAAGATACCCATTCGTCATTTTTAACCTGTTGCATCAGAGCAGCAGTGCAGCGAAAAAGAACAAGCTATCACGGGTGTTTGAGTTTTGAGTACCTTGCCGAATTCTTAAATCTGCATGGCAATGACAGCATGTTTGATTATGACATAAATAAAACTGCAAATAATCGAAACAATTCTTGGTGATTATTCCTTTTTAAACCTGCTGTTTTCTGTTAAAATTTTCATCGGATAACACTATTCCTACACGTTCAAACTAAAGTTTTTTTGAGAACATGTGTCTTAACCTATAAGGCAGGGTGAAGGCGCTTAGCTACTTCACTCGGAGTATAACAAAAAAAAAACTTAGGAAATTGTCAACAGGAATTGTCACTACAGCTGTTGGCGTTGACGCCAGTAAAGAAACGCCATGGTGAAGGAACAATTCAGGGAGACGAATATCGCCAGCAAAGTGTAAACTTATTTACTTTCACGAATTTAATAAAGTATTATCGAGTCTTCTCAAGTAAATAACAGTGTTATTTTGTATTAACGATATGTTGGAATGTGTTAGGGTCGCGACATTATTGCGACACAAATATCATTTATAATTTTGTATTTAAAATTATTTTTCTCTAGCTCCCATATATCTTTTGGAGTGGACAGCACGCTTGACATGACTATGCAGGCCAACGTGCAAGTGGTCCATAGAGAATTATACTACGAAGATTCAACACGTACTCCGTTTCCACATGGAGCACTCGACAAACGCATGGTACTTAAAGATTCTATATATTAACTTATTCAATTTTGACATTGCATAATATTTTAATGTTGCACAATATTATTAATTGTCATACATATGCATATTATGAGTTTGTTTTGAATTATTTAAAGAAACATTGTACAATATTATTGTATAATTATTATTAATTGTTTGCAGATTACTTTAAAAAAACATTTCTATTTATAGGGAGTGAGTTCCATGGGAGCAGACTGTGAAACGTGTGGTAAAAAGCTGAGTGACTGCGTAGGACACTTTGGATATTTGGATCTAGAATTACCAGTCTTTCACATTGGCTACTTTAAATCAATCATTCAGATTTTGCAAACAATTTGCAAGGTAATAATGCAACTTTATTCAATAATTGCCTTTTCTGTACGAATGCATTTATAATTTTCACAGAGATGCGCTCATGTTTTACTAACACGTGAGGAAAGAAAATTTTATCTACGCAAAATAGAAAATCCAAATTTGGGATATTTAATACGTAAGGCATTACGCAAACAAATCTGGGAGAGAGCTAGGAAAAAAACGGAATGTCCAAATTGCAAGTCATACAACGGACCCGTGAAAAAGGCTGGTTTTCTCAAAATTGTACATGAGCAATATAAGAACTTAAAGAAAACGGATCCTATTATTCAAGAGAAATTAACTGACTTGGGTCCAAAGATGGCACGTGACAAAGAATATAAGAATTTAATAGAGCAAAACTACAGATGTCTATTTGATCAATATCTGTATCCAAACATGGTACGATTTAAAGAAAAGATATCATAAAATGTTGTAAACGTTTAATATATTTTTGCGTGTAGAATTTATATAATTTTAAATATACATTTTTTTTAAGGTTCAAGAACTTTTCAATAGAATTCCAACAGGCGATAGGTATCTTTTGTTAATGAATCCCGAGCGCGCTTCACCAGTAGATTTAATACTGACGAGGATCCCCGTACCGCCAGTTTGTATTAGACCTAGCGTTGTATCCGACCTGAAAGATGGCACAAATGAAGATTATCTGACAATGAAAATATCAGAATTAACTATAATTAATGAGTATATTCGCAATAGAGGTACTAACATGGAAAATTGGGATTATCTTCAACTCCACTGTGGTCTTTACATTAATAGTGAAATATCTGGAATACCTCACAACATGCTAGTAAGTTTCTTACATTAAAAAAAACGTTAATACCAGAATGACTCTAGTTATTTCCCATAATTTTGTAGATGCTGAAAACAACTTTAGTTTTCAATAGTTTTACTGCAAATTTCTTAAAATTTGTTTATTACGTTACAATTAAAAAAAAATTGTGATAAAAGTCAGTACATTAAATATTGTAATTATGAAAAAAGATGCAAAAACCTTTTTTACAACTTTAATTGCAAATTCCTGAAAATTATGATATAATGGAACAGTTTGGAAACCATATTCATATTTAATATCCAAAACTACAAGAAATAACTAATCCTTTTTTTCTGTATAATTAATTTTGAAAAAGAGCAGATAAATGGGGATGGATTTTTTGTTTACTGCAAATTAATTTTGATTTTTTGAGATTAGATTTGTTTACTGAGTCTGCAATGCGAAAACTTACCAATCAAAAAGTTTTATTGAATTTTGGGTGGAAACCGTCATTTCTGCCGTCGCTGATAACGATGTACATACATATCGTTGGCCAAATTCGAAAATCTAACTACATAGAAACTGCATAGAAGTTAGTAAATTTTGGAATTTGGTTGACGATATCTGGTATATGCCACATTCACGGCATAGAGTTGTTCTTAAACATATTTTACAAAACTATTTGTTTTGTTGAAGGTTTTCACATTATATTTTATAAATTATTTAATTTGTTTAAAATTTTTACATTATATTTTGCAATTACATTATAGTTTTCACATTAAAAATTCAAATTTTGACATCTATTAATTATAACCGCCATATTGAGTCCACCATATAGAATTTTAAAAAACCCGACTCGGCATCGTAGAAAGTAGATGTAATTAGCTAAATTTAAGTCTTTGCTGTTTACAGTTAAATTAATTTTAGAAAACATGGGGTGTCCGATTGAGAAAGAACGTCCCATAACGTCCCAATAAAGTTTTTTTATGTTAACAGTTACGGAAAAAATGCAGAAAAAAGGAGAAATTAAAAATAGTACATTTACCCTCTATCATAATTTATCCCTCTCTTCTTTACATTTTTAGCCTAAAAAGTCTGGTAGAGGTATAGTACAAAGACTCAAAGGAAAACGAGGTCGTTTTCGAGGTAATTTGTCTGGTAAACGTGTCGATTTTACTTCTCGCACAGTAATTTCGCCCGATCCAAATCTTAGAATAGATCAAGTAAGTCTCATGACAGAAATTTAAATCGGCAATAATACTGGCGATGTATCTAATAATATTGGACTTCTTTACACAGGTTGGTGTACCTGTACATATTGCAAAGATTTTAACATATCCTGAAAGGGTCATTCCGTCAAATTTAGAACTAATGCGACAATTAGTTAGAAATGGTCCAGACATACATCCTGGAGCAAACTATGTGCAATATAAGAGCTCGCAAAATAGGCGATATCTTAAATATGGCGATCGAAATAAAGTTGCCCATGACTTAGAGGTACAATTTGCATTATTATATGATATTAAAATGATATGTCAGGACTTCAACATATTTTGCTATACTATTTTTTTACAGCCCGGCGATATTGTCGAAAGGCACCTCAAAGACGATGACTTAGTGCTGTTCAATCGGCAACCGTCTTTGCACAAATTAAGCATAATGACACACAGAGCCAAGATATTGGAGCATCGAACGTTTAGATTCAATGAATGCGTTTGTACACCCTACAATGCCGATTTTGATGGGGATGAAATGAATCTCCATTGTCCACAGACTGAAGAAGCCAGAGCGGAAGCGTTAATTTTGCTAGCAGTAAAGCTTTTTTGACAATTGATTAATATACTTTTATAAAATTATTAAATTAAAAGCGTATGAATATGTTAAAATATTTTGCTTTTTATTTATAGAATAAGTCCAACCTGGTCACACCTCGTAATGGTGAATTATTGATAGCAGCAACTCAGGACTTTATTACCGGTGCTTATCTTTTAACTCAGAAGGACACATTTCTTCAGATAGAGCAGGCTAGATTAGCTCTTTGCCTCTTAGCCGGCCCGGACGCTTCTACAGTCGTAACTCTTCCTCCACCTGCGATAATAAAGCCGGCGAGATTGTGGACTGGCAAACAAATATTTAGTTTAATTATACGACCGAATCCGGAATGTCCTGTCAAAGCAAATCTAAAGACGAAGGGTAAGGCGTATACCGAAAACGAGGAACTCTGCATTAATGACGCCTGTAAGTGACAATTATACATTATAATCAGGGTTGGGTAATAACTAGTTAAAAAATTAAAAGTTAATAAAATTAAATTAATGACTTTTAATTTAACCTAGTAAAATAATTAATAAAATAATTTTTAATTAATTATTTTTATAATTTTTAAAACGCGTAAATTATAACTCATTAACTTTTTTATAACAAGGAAACCTCGCGAACCCGACAATTCAGATTTTAATGAAACTTGGCATAAATGTAGAGGGAGTAAATACATGAATTTAGAAATTTTTCGTTTGGGCTTATAAACAGTTTAAAGGGTTGAAACACCCTTCAAAGGTTGAGGGTTTTTGCCTTTTTTTGATGTATCTCTTAAACTAAACACAATATTAAAAGATGTTTTATACAAAAGTTTTACAACATAAATATCTCTAACTATGCTATTCATTTTTTGAAAAAGTTTTTTTTAAAAAAAATGTTTTTCAAAAAATGACTTGGTTACATAGAGGTATTTATGCTGTAAAATTTTTTGTATAAAATATTTTCGATATTTTGTTTAATTTATGAGATATATCGAGAAATGGCAAAAATGTCTTTATCTTTGAAGGGTGGTTTCACCTCTTTAAACTGTTTATAAGCCCAAACGAAAAATTTCTAAATTCATGTATTTACCCCCTCTACATTTATGTCAAGTTTCATAAAATCAGAATTTTCGGGTTTGCGAAGTTCCCTTGTAAGTTAAAAATTTTATTTTATAAAAGAAAAAATTATTAAAGAAAATGTATTTTTATATAAGAAATTATATTTATTTTATATAAACTTAATTTCCAAAATTTTAAATTTATTTATTTATTTATTTATTTATTTATTGACTGTACATGTTGTAATTGTTCCGTTTAGGGTAATCTTATTTTTTTAAATTATAACATTCTAATTTAACACAAAACATTTTTCAAAATTAACTTTTAATTTATGTTAAATTGATTTATTCTTTACACAATTTTTAATTGAATTAGTTTTTTGTTCATGTATCTTTTACATTAATTAAATTAATGTTATAAGTTATTAACTTTAACCTAATTTAATTTTAAAGAAATATTAATTTATTCAACTCTAATTATAGTTTTATTATTTACATTTGTTTTAAAGAATTAAATTAAATCCACAGATGTTATCATTCGTAATTCAGAGCTTCTAGCGGGAACAATGGATAAATCGGTATTGGGTTCAGGATCAAAACAAAATATATTTTATGTTCTACTACGCGATTGGGGTGAAGATGTAGCAATCACAGCTATGTGGCGTTTAACCAGAATAACGAACCATTTTAATTTTGAGAGAGGAATATCTCTCGGTATTGGTGATCTTATACCTAGTCAAGGTCTTCTTAAATCCAAGGAAGCGCTGTTACAAGAACAGTATGATAATTTTAACAAGTTTAAATTCAACTGTTTGAAAAAAATGTATAATTCTAATTATGTTTATACAGTTACGGTAAATGCAGAGGTTACATTAAACAAATGGAAGAAGGCCGTCTTGTCTGTCAACCTGGATGTTCAGAAGAGGAAACATTAGAATCGAAAATATTAAACGAACTTTCAGTAATCCGCGAGCTTGTTGGTAAAGATTGCTTGAAAGAATTGCATCGCACTAATACTCCTCTTATTATGGCACTTTGCGGTAGTAAGGGTAGTTTTATCAACATCTCTCAAATGATTGGTACGTTCAAGTAATAATTATAGGAATATTTAGGATTAAGTAATTAATTAAAAGTTAAATAACAAAGTAAAAAAATTAATAACTTTTAACTTAATTTAAAATCCACTGAGTTAATTTTTAACTTGAACTAATTATTTTTAGCACAAATTTAAATTTATTAATTTTTTTAAGAATTAAAAATTTACTTATATAAGAGAAAAAAATACATAAAAAATATAAATAACAATCTTATAAAAAATAAAAACAAAAATAATTTCTTTATTACTTTTTATAAACTTAATTTACAAATAAAATATTAAATTTTAATCTATTATGATTGTTTTGTTATTTAAAATAAACTTATTTTAAAAAACTACAATAACAATTTAAGTATAATTTAATGTTTTTCAAAATTAATTTTTATTTAGTTTTATTGTACCTTTTATAACGTAACTAAATTAATTTTTAGCTTTAACATATTTAGTTTAAAAAATTAACTTATTTAACCCTGATTACTGTTTTTAATTGTTTTGGTGCTATTTAACATAATTTATCTCTTTAGCTTGTGTAGGTCAACAAGCTATCAACGGACGTAGAGTGCCTGATGGATTCGAAAATCGTGCATTACCTCACGTTTTAGCACGATTAAAAACACCGGATGCTAAAGGTTTTGTGGAAAATTCATTTTATTCTGGATTAGTGTCTAAGGAATTCTACTTTCATGCAATGGGCGGTCGAGAGGGTCTCACAGATACCGCTGTAAAAACTGCAGAGACTGGATATATGCAAAGACGATTGATTAAGAGCTTAGAAGATTTGTGTATCCATTACGACATGACAGTGCGTAATTCGATGCACGATATCGTACAGGTTCCATATGGCGGAGATGGATTGGATCCTACGTACATGGAGGGTATGTAAACATTGTATATTTCATGTAAACAAGATAATACACATTTTTTTCTATAGGTAAAGATTGTCCCGTGGATTATGTCAGAGTGTACGATCATGTGAGAGCGAAAATGCCTCATAAAACCGAAGAACCTTTAAGTGCTGCTAACGTAAGGAACGCCACAAAGGAAATGCTATCATCCGAGGAATACGATTGTCTCAGTGATGAATTTAAAAAGGCATTGACGTAAGATAATACAATAAATATACGATACGTAATAAATTTCAATACTACAACTTTGACAAATTAAATATTGTTTTTTTTTTTGCAGCACATTTTTATACGATTCTGTGGCGACAAAAATAGCGCATTATCGGAAAAATTTTAAATCGGATGCACCAGTGGTCTCGCAACTGGAACGTTTCACCGTCTCGCAGTTGGTAGAATTTATTCACACTTGCAAGGAGAAATACATGAGAGCTAAGATAGAACCGGGTACTGCTGTAGGCGCACTCGCTGCTCAAAGTATTGGCGAGCCGGGAACTCAAATGACACTCAAAACGTTTCATTTCGCTGGTGTAGCATCCATGAACATCACGCAGGGTGTACCGCGTATTAAAGAAATTATTAACGCGAGTCCGAAGATCAGTACTCCCATTATAACAGCGACATTGGTAAATAGTTATTCCAAACATATGTGTATATTATGTGGAGTACGGTTTTGACCAATTAATCCTTTATTTTGCAGATCAATCAAGAGGATCCTGAGTTTGCCGAGAAAGTAAAAGCACGAATCGAGAAAACAACTCTGGGAGATGTAGCTAAATATATCGAAGAAATATATTTGCCCAGGGATCACTTTCTTAAAATAAAGTTAGATACTGATAGGATTAAATTGTTAAAATTAGAAATTGATCTTCAGCATATAAAGAAAAAGTAAGAGTACATTTAAAAGTCCAAGATGACTTTTATTTTCTTCTCTCTCTTACAACAATTATTAATTTAATTTATTCTGACATGTATATCGCAAAAACAAAACTTTACTTGATTTCTCTTATTTGATATCATATTGCTATAATAAAAAAAAAACAGACTTTGTAATGCTGTACATTTTATGCTTTAAAATAATTAAAAAAAATGTATTTTTGAATAATAAATAATTTATTATTCTTTAGACTCATTGCTTCAAAATTGAAACTAACAGAGCAGAATATAACGGTAGATAAAATCGAATCTACTATTGAAATTCGACCAAATCGGCAAAGCAGTAAAGATAATTCAAATTTTCCATTTCGTCAATTGACCGAGACCATTCCAAATATTGTAGTAAAGGTAAAAATACATAGAAAATATATATCTTTATACGACATATTTCTGTAAAATATAAGTTTTATAACATAAGAAAATATTTGTATATATATTGTACTTATATTTTTGCAGGGCTTGCCATCGGTCAATAGAGTGGTTGTACATAATGAAAATCTAGATAAAACGAATACATATAAGTTATTTGTCGAAGGTGATAATTTCAGAGAAGTTATGGCAACGCGTGGTATTAACGGCGAAAAGACGACGTCAAATAATACTATAGAAGTGAGTTGAAAAAAATCATCCAAATGATAAAAAACATAATGACTAAAATATATTTATGATTTATTCCATCTTAGGTTTTCAAAACGCTCGGGATAGAAGCAGCCAGAACAACCATTATGTTAGAAATTAAATCAGTAATGGAAAATCATGGAATCAGTATTGATCATCGACATTTAATGCTCTTGGCAGATTTAATGACTGGCAGAGGAGAAGTGCTTGGTATTACGAGGCAAGGTTTAGCAAAAATGAAAGAATCGGTTTTGAACTTGGCATCGGTGAGGTTTTCTTTTTTTATTTTACTCTATTTTTTGCACATTTTTCATAATGTATAACATAGAATTATTAAATCGAGCTTGGTGTTTTTAGTATTTGAATTTGAATAAATATTTTAAGAAAAATTGGAAACCAGTTTTTGCAAACTAGCTGTTTGTTTACAGTTTGAGAAAACAGCAGATCATCTATTTGATGCGGCTTATTACGGACAAAAAGACATTATTTGTGGCGTATCGGAATCAATCATAATGGGCCTTCCAGTTCCATTAGGCACGGGAATCTTCAAATTGCTTCATAAATATCCTTTTCATATTATATTTATTATTAATTATTGAATACACACGCGTGCGCACACGCACGTACACATACAAAAGTGAACACAGGGATAGGAGTAATACATTATTTTTCATTTTTAGTTAACTATTACATGATAATGACTCAATTACTGTCGCTTTTGTCAACTGTAAAATAAAAGTAAAAGTATAAAGTATAAGAGCTTTATGTAAAAATATTTTTTAATATTAAACTAAGTGTAAGATAATACTATCATATAAACATAAATAAGTACATGACAGTAATAGGAAAGCAATATTAATCTAGCGAATTTCAATATTCAAGACATTGATGGACAGTAATAAATTCAGATTTTAAGTTTTTATTTCTTTATATTTTATTCTTATTTTTCATTAATTTGAATAATTGATTTTCTTGAGATTTTCTTGTTGCTTTTATTTTATAATTTATATATTAAATTTTTTACTTGAATAAATAATGATTTATTATATATTTAAAAAAAGTTATAAAATATATCAATATCAATGTTTTACCATTATATGCTTAAAGTAACAATAATTGAGACAGTTACCTTATTTTTATTTAAAAAACGACATATAACTAGATACTTAATACATGTTTATTTTTCTTAATAATTAAATACGGCAGATAAAGATGAACCGCGTACTAGGAAACTACTATTTGATGATCCACAATTCCACAAGCCATTCCGTCTTGGAAAACGACTTCAACGAGCACGACCGCGTCCAATATTGCAAACTTAGTATTAATAAAAAAACATTTTAAATTTAGTAAAAAAGAACAAGAAAAAAAATATTAACAATATTTTTCATTCTACAATCATTATATTTTTATGTAATCATGTCACGTCTAAACCATTATTTGATTCATATCTATGATCAGATACTAGATATAATTTATAACTTATATTAAATAAAAAGGGATATTATTTTCCATCTGTGAATCTTTTGATAAAGTAACTTTTGTATTTATCTGTTAGTTGTGGTACGAATAAATGTCAATAAAAGTTTTGTTGCTAGGAGACAGTATTGTTTGATCTAAATCCGTTTTCGACCTACATTTACACGCGCGTATAATTTCTCATGACATTCGAATAAAATGTTTGAGTAAAACGTATAATTTGATTGAACTCGGTATTGAAAGAAAGATATCGAATATCGGAATGGTGAACGAAAAAGAATTTTGGACGGAGGTGCGAAAAGATATACCACGATACAAAAAGAGAAAACCACGAGTAGTTCCAGCCTTTACTATTCAAGCATTGCAGGTAACACATTAATAGAATATTAGAATAGACGTAACGCGATAATATGGTATCAATTTTAATACAGGAAAACACTGTCGTCGCGAATCCTCCAAGAGTTGGATTATACAAACCTCGTCCGCCGAAACCGTCAACTTTCAGAAAGTTTTATAAGCGTGGCGTATTTCCTATCTCTTTGGAGAACGACGGCTATAATCAGAAAATTAATTGGAAGGTAGATATAGAAGATTTGGATTTCCACCATTATTTGCCAATGTTCTTCGATGGATTGACAGAAACCGAACAACCATATAAGTTTCTGGTAGAGCAGGGAATATCAGATATGTTAGAGCATGGTGGGCCAAAAATATTGCCCGTTGTTCCTCAATTGATTATTCCCATTAAGAGTAAGTTTTGTAATCTAATTTAATGTAGAAAAAATATTTGTAATTTAAAATACTGTAATTTAAAAAAATCTTGGTAGATGCTTTGAATACAAGAATGCCCGAGATAATCTGTACTACCATGAAAGCGCTTCAACGTTTAGTGCAATCAGCTGATTGCGTCGGTGAAGCTTTAGTTCCGTATTTTAGACAAATCTTGCCTATCCCAAACTTACTTAAAGACAGAAATGGTAAGCATGTTTCTGATACTTTTTCTGTATTCAAACAGAAATAAGATTTTTCCGTGATTTCAGTAAACCTTGGAGAAGGCATCGATTATTCTCAGCAAAGAGGAGAGAACGCAGCGGATATTATACAAGAGACGCTCGAAATTTTAGAAAGATACGGTGGTGAAGATGCCTTCATAAATATTAAATACATGGTTCCCACTTATGAATCCTGTATGATGAATTAATAGGTAGAAAATAACATTGTAATATTTTTAAAAGATTTATTCTTTATTCATAAAAATGTAACCATTACAAAATCAAAAATGCATGCATAATATAACAAAGTTATACACAATATAAAGATATGTAGCGAAAATTATATATTTGTGTGTGTGTGTGTATACACACACATACATATACATATACTTACATAACAAGCATTATATATTATGAAAGTATTATATCAATTATTTGTAATTTGACACTAATGATATTAACATCAAATGTAAATAATTTATCTTTTAAAAGTTTTATCTTTATAAAAAAATGAAATAGAAAAAGTAAAATAAAAACTGAAATAAAAATAAAATTTACATAATAAAGAACGCACTTTTTTCCGTATAAAAGCTAACAGTAAAAATAGTAGAGATGTTTTTTGGCGATACAAATTATTACAAAAAATATATTTACACCTTTCCTGTATCTTCTTTCAGAGTTACGGTACGATTAAAAACAAACTGAAATAAAAAAAGAATGTCAAATGCAACATATACGTATGTAAATATTTTTACACTTACCTTCTTAGATTTGGTATCAGGATCCACAGAAAAAAAGCCTATACGTTCAAATTGAAATTTATCGTACACTTTTGCTGTCTCAGCTAAACTATTATCCATATATGCTACAACTTCCTTTTTGCTTGATGGATTAATATCACTTAAAAATCCGTGTGGTACTTCATTTGTGTCTTCTGGATTTTTGTGCTTAAATCTACAAGAAATTAGATTTTTAATTATACTATAGAGTGCCAAATTTTTGTTTTTAGTAATTTAGAACATCATACTCACAAACGCTCATATAGTCTAACGGATGCTAATAACGGATGAGATACCCAGTGTATAAATGCTTTTGGTTTATTTTTTTCCGAAACAGGATCCTGTCTAACAATTATGTTTGTAATGTTACCACAGGCATCCTTTTCAATACTTTCAAACGTCACTATAACGCCTGCATGCTTTAAACCTACAGATTGTTTTGGTGTTAAGCGTCTAAAACCTTTTTCTTCAATCTGCAAGTATCGATATTGAAATAAAACAATTGTAAATTTTCAGAAAGAGGCAGAAATGTACACAGCGTACTTCTTTGAAGTCTGTGGCTTCAATATACACAATCTCGTCAAATGTAATTTCATGATTTCCTCTTTCAGATTCGTTAGGAAAGTTGGGTACAATAAGCTTTATAGCTTTCTCTTGAGGAAAATTTCTGATGGTTAATTTGATAGGTTCTAAAACCACCATATGTCGGGCGGCAGTAACATTTAGAACATCTCGAACAGCTGCTTCCAATGTGGTAGGATCAACAGTTGCTTGTGCACCAGTTACACCCATTTGGGCGCAAAAATTGTTTATAGCTTCTGGTGGAAATCCACGTCTACGTAGTGCGGTCAATGTAAATAATCTATTTTAAAAAGTGATAGAATTATCAGACATTATTAAGCAAAATAATCGCAAACAGTAATTAGTGTTAAAAAGTTAATAATAATTAAAAGCTAATAACTTTTAATTTATTTTAATTTAAAATGAGTTATTTTTAACTTCAACCATGATTACTTTTTAAATTCAAATTTTAATTTATTAACATTTTTTCGCAATTAAAATTTGACATATCTAAAGAAAAAAATTACAAAAAAGATACATTCCCACATAAAAAAATATTTCTTTATTATTTCATATAAGTTTAATTCACAAATGAAATATATTTAATAATTCATATTATAATTGTTTTGTTATTTAAAATAATCTAATTTTAAAATATTGATACTCTAATTTAACATAAAAAATGCTTTTCAAAATTAACTTTTATAATATAATTTTATTTAATCTTCATGCAAATTTTAACTGAGTTTTTTGTTCAACTTTTAATTTACACAATCCCTAAAGTATGAGTTTGATAATATTCGTTATATATTATACCTGGGATCATCCCAATCGGATACTATTCCCTCTTGTATTAATTTGGAAATCTTTCTTTTAGAAACTACAGTATAATTGACATTCAATCGGCCATATTCCCACTGTACAGGACAATAAATGTCCAAGGCATTACAAAGCCAATAATAAGACGATCTTCGCGACTGAAATTCCTTTGTGCAGAGAGAATGAGTGATGTTTTCAATGCTGTCGCATAAGCAATGAGTATAATCATAAGTGGGATAGATGCACCATTTGTCACCAGTTCGATGGTGTGGCGAATACTTTATCCTGTACGCGACAGGGTCTTGTTTCCCTTCTTCCAAAGTCACTTTCATGCGCAAGGTCGCTTCTCCTTCTTCCAACAGACCATTCCTCATATCCTTTTTTTTTTTTTAAGAAAAATAAAATTAACATCGTAATAATATATAAAAAGAAGCAATAAGTTAAAAAAAAAAATATATATATATATATACATTGAATAGTTCCAAACTTTCATTGACTGGTCTGTCGCGCCAAGGACTTGGTACAGGATTGAAACCTTTTATCTCTTCGCTAGATTGATGACAAACGTAGGCTAAACCTTTCTTTATAAGCATTACAGCCCAATCATATAGTTGCTGAAAGTAGTCTGACGAATGTGTAATTGCAAATGGTTTGTAACCAAGCCATTCTACCATATCCCGTATGCCAACAAAAAATTTCTCCTCTTCTTTCTCAGGATTTGTGTCGTCGTATCGTAGATAGCATATGCCATCATAAGCAGCAGCATATCTACGAGATTCATTTTTTTAAATAATATATTTCATCTTTGAGAACAAAGAAGACGCATACCCGAAGTTAATATTGATAGCCTTTGCATGTCCAATATGTAAAATCCCATTGGGTTCAGGAGGGAATCTTGTTACCACTTTGCCACCAGTAGCTTTCAAATGTTTCTGCAGTAGATGATGGGTGTTCGGTGTTACAATGTATCCATCAGTTTTATAATTCTCACCAGGTTTGTGAAAATGAACTTTGGTCTTCATAAGTTCGCTTATAGTTCGCGCTTCCCCTGCCTTCTCACTATTTAATGCTTTCTTTTGATCTGAAAATTTATTGATATTGTATCAAGTCTAAACGTCCAACACACATTTCTTTCAACAGTGATGATCATATGGCTTACCTTCATTTGCAACTTCCAGCTTTTTTGCTTTCATCTGTTTGTCTTTTAGTTGTTTTGTTTGTTTAGGTGCCGGTGCAAGATCTGTATCAACTTTTGGTCCTAGTAGATCAAGAAGTTGAACATCAAATTCATTCTTTACTGCTTTACCATCTGCCCATTTCAAAATATTACGTACTTGTTGCATCAACGGACCAGAATTAAAGCGATACCTATTTAAATAATAAATTGTTATTATGTACTTATAAAGTTTTTTCTTGTTTTACCTACTGTATATACAGGGTGTTCCAGATTAACCAGAGGAGCCGGCATGTACGTATTTCTCATGAAAAACTGAGTCAAAATGTCAATAGCAAAATTTTGAGGAGTTAATAGTTTTCAAATGGTGCGCACTTGAAATGTTCCAACCACAGGCCGTCAAGACTTATCATTTCTATATGAGAGTGAAACTAAAAAGGGGATGTTAGAGCCCAAAGTGGCTTCTTACACTCTTTCTTGAAAAGAACAGAACTTTTTGGAAAAAAATTTTGGAAATGTTTGTCAACTGATGTTTTTAATATTATTTGATCGAATAATTTAATTAATATTGATTTTATTTATTAATTTATTTACATATAAAACGTATTTCAGAAACACATTTTTTATTGATATAAATGATGTTTTATCGAATTTGCAACTGATATTACTTTTTGTCAATTAAATTGGACTCGATTTAAGAATACAACAACAGATGTTAATAGAGATTTCACAGATTTATACGATGCTATAGTCATTCAGCACCATGCCGTTTAGCGATACTCGTCAAAGCGCCCAGACGGCCGCTTAGTTGCGCCGCGCATGACAGCGCGAGCTTGACGGCCTGTGGTTGGAACATTTCAAATGCGCACCATTTGAAAACTATTAACTCCTCAAAATTTTACTATTGACATTTCGACTCAGTTTTTCATGAGAAATACGTACATGCTAACTCCTCTGGTTAATCTGGAACACCCTGTATATACAGTGGGTAAAACAAGAAAAAACTTTATAAGTACATAATATATATGTATGTATATATAAATGTCCGAGACATGTATTTACATCCACAGATATACAAAAATTTATTATTATTAATCTTATAAATGTTTTATTGTAATATTAAAATTTAATTGTAATTTTTAAATATTAAAGATTATAATTAAATTTCAATATAATAATAAGAAGCATTAAAAATTAATAAAATATAGTCACTGGAACGTTTACCTCAATTATAATGTCTTATTCACCTTTTTGCTAATATCTCATCTTTGTGTGCTTTTATGATTTTCTCTACTTCTTCCTCTATTTGTTCAGGTAAAACTATGATACCTATACCACAAGATTCTTCAAACTTAGTTATATCGAGACCATCATTGTTGACGTTAGCTAACAGGTAAGTTAATGCGGCATCCACTCTCTGTACACTGTCCAGTTTCTTTTCAACTATGTAACCAGCAATAAATGGTAGTTTATTCACAATTTGATTTTTGATCTTGGATGCTAGATGATATAACAAAACACCAGTCTCTTGAGTAATAGGTCCATGTTTAGCTACCTGCCAAAATTGTAAATCTTAAATATACATATAAATAAAAAAACCTAGCATTATATTAAACAAACAAAGGCCAAAACTATAATTGATAAATATATTATGCAAAATGCATAATGCAACTGCAGGTCATATACAAAGAATAATGATGCAATAATTCCAATGAAACCGTAACATACCAAGTTATTTCAAATATATATCTTGGAAATATACTTTTTAATTTTGAGAATAGAATACAGTGGCACTTAACATTCGATTATGAGATTTAGGTCCATATTCAGAATTTGTTTCTTAATATCCTAACATGCTTTTTTGTCATTCTATCCACGTTTTACATCTAAAATGAGGACTAAGACTAAAACGACGAAAAACCGTACTAATTAATAACACTTTTGTAAGTACGTTTTGAATATGAGTTTCAGAGTTGCATATTCACCAGTGAAGATGAAATTTGACACCAACCTCACTTATAGCCAATTTGAGATTCTTCGTGACGTTCGCATTTTTCTGAGTCTCCTTGGCCTTTTGTTCGCTCAGACCGATTGTTTGAAACAGTCTCACGTCTTCCTCATCCATCGCTGATATTTTATTTAAAATTTGATAAATACAATTATCCAAAGCATATAAATCACAAAGGAAACCACGTGCGCTGCGAGTCGACCATATGGTTGATTCACTTTCACCGGCTTCACCGCGATTGACGCTGCTAGCTGTTAGCAGTAGTATAGGTTATAGGTAGCCAATCTTCGTTAAGAGGATTATATTGTTATCACTTGCGCCTCATCTGTGCAAACAAGATAAAAAATTAACAAGCGAGGAAGAGAATTGAACGTTTCCCAGACAGCACATAATATTTATGATAAATATTTATTAATATTTATTAATATTTATTTTTTCAAAATATTATATAAATATTTTACACATATTTTATATACACGAAGAAAAGAATCTTTATTCAACGTATTATTAAAATATAGACTAAATATTTTATATAATATTTATAGTAAATAAAAGATAAAGATTTGTATAAGTAATATTTTGTAAATATTTATAAATATTTTATAAGTATTTTTATAATATATTTATGATAAATCTTTATGATTTGTCAAATCTAAGACCACAAAAATATTTTATAAATATTGCGTTCTGTCTAAGGTATAATTTAGCTTTATCAAAAGAAAGAGAAAAAACATTTTTATAAGTTATTCCACATATATATGTTATTTCGCATATGTAAAAATCAGGCAAAAAACCTGTAAATTTATATTTATTTATAAAAATATTAGTTAACTATAAGTTTCATGTTTCTCACATCTGTTGAATTGATCTATAACAAATATGTATTCATGAGCATCAAGTGTTCATGGATCATCACAAAGTGCTAGGTAGTGTACGATCTTCGAAGTCAAGCAACGTCGACGGCGCGCGGCGCGGCGGTTCAGAGTTGGATGGGTGACCGCGCAAGTTAGGCAATCCTAAATGTGACTATGGTGTGGTGGGTCACGATGCTTGTTGAGAAACAACGTAAATTTTTTTTTTACATTATAATTGTGTTATTTCGATATTTTCATAATGCAAATTATACTGCATATATAGGACATGTACCCGAAATATTTTCTAAAACGTGAAAATAACGGCTTTTACTATCTGGGATAGTCATAAAAATAACGTTAAAATGTCATCTTTATTAGATGTAATCTAAAAACCTATGTTTTGTCATAAAAATAACAATAAAATACCGTCAAATGTACGATACTAGCTTCTTGAAAATGACGTCAATAATATGAAAACCCAAATAGCACTGGATGTTCCAAGGACGTTCATTTTAATTCCAATTCAGGTCCGCATGTCCATGGATATAAAATGGACATTCATAGGATGTCCATTATTGGAATTAAAACGGATATTCTATTCAGAACGTCCTATGCTGGATATCTGATCTTTATGTCCGCACTTGGATCTTACTTTTATATAATTTATCTTTATTATTTTTATTATATAATCTAAAAGAAATATTGTAAATTATATATATATATATATATATATATATATATATATATATATATATATATATAATATGATCAATAAGCAATGAGTTGCAAGAATCATAAAATCTATTGGATTATAACTAACCCAATTGCCTCAGGGGTTAGTTTTGGGTTGTAAACCCGGTTAACGCATGGTACTGTGACCCTTCATTGGGTCGGAAATCCAAAAGGGGCCTTTTAAGAAGAAGAAGAACTATGCATCTTGGTAACTATGCAAATAAACAAACCCAAAAAGGGCACGTCCAAATCCATGCCCAAATAAGTCTCGATATCGGTTCCCTACCGCCCCTTTTCTCGCCTCCGATTGTAATTGTTTTACGATGCATAATTCTTCAGTCTCTCGCAGCCCGGCACCGAAATCAGATCGTCCAGCAGATCTCTCCCGTCTTCCGCCGATCCTAGCTGCGGGGATTCACTTCCACTTTTCCCTATCATTCGCGCCGTGATAGTGCGAGTGAATTATTAATTAATCCGCTCCGGCCAAGCAATTCTTAATTTTCATATCCGCGTGAATGTTGTGAGAGTATTACGTCCGTGCGCAGGTGACCGTATCTTTCACGCGAACGTTCTCTGCCTCGCGCACAAGATCTCCGTCGGATCGCGCGCAAGATTTTCGAATTCGCGAGGGCCTCGATCTCGTGGCTCTGCAAGATTTCTGCGTCGATTAGGCAGCGCAATATCAGGGCGTATCAAGATATCCGACACAGTGTAAAAGATACGGTTCGCCCCTCGCTTCGAGCGTTCGTTTTTGAATAAATAATTCAGTGTGAGTGATATTTACGCTTTCTCCTTATTCCTATCACCTCCCGTGAACCTCCCGCATTCCTGCCCACTCACTTCGCGTCTCTATCTGGACGGATCCCGGCATTCCCTACGTGCGATCGCGTTTACCTCACCTCACGCACGCGCGAACAGCGACAAATAGTAATTTTACAGCAACATGATGGCAACATATGCTTAAATATTAATAACGTGCATATGACAGTAATATCTTGTAAACCGAATAGAAATGTGTAATAACTCACGTCAACAAAAATCGTATTTTTATTAATTTTCTGAATAATGTATACGTTATTCAAAATTATTTATTTAAAGTATTTTTTATTTTTTTAATTTAATTCAGCAAACATAATTTATAAAAATAATACAATAAATAATTATTTATGTAAGTTATTTAAGTTTCTAGATTTAATAGTAAAAAATAATATAGGTACCCAGATAGCACAGGACATCCTCAGGATCATCTTGAATATGTCCCGGGATGTCCTGGGATCTTGTCAGGATATAATAGTTGTATTATTGTAAATATTTTATATAAATATTTTATGTATAAATTTGACTTCTAAAGTAAGTTTAGAATGTTAGATTCTGTAATAGTATTAATATAAATTAAAATTTTACTCATGTCTTGAGGACATCCTTGGGACATCCTGAGGATATATGTATTCTAGCTGAAAACGTTATTCTTAAAATATTGTATAAAGAGTTTCATTAGCTACAAAATATCTGAAGATAAACTTAAATATAATGACTGTATAAATACCATACATTTTAGATAGCACAGAATGTTCTAAGAATATGATATCCTGAAAGTCCTCAGGACATCCTCAGGACATTCTAAAACAATCCTCAGGACATCCCAAGACAGTCCTTAGGACGTCCTAAGAGAGTCCTCAGGACATCCTAAAATAGTATTCAGGGACATCCTGGATGTATAGTAATTTTTGAAAAAGACGGGTAAATTAATATAGCAAGTGAGAAATTTTTTAATATTGTACGTATTTCTAAAATGTATTGCAAAATCAAATGTGTAAAAATGTTGACTTCAAAGTCAGATTGAATGTCTATACTTATTGAAACAACATGGCATATTAATAATACTAAAAAAATTATAAAAAATGAAATTAAATAATTTTTTTATTTTATTTTATACAAACGGCGCAAAAACAGTTTTTTTAAGTTATTCTACATGCTATTTCGCGCGCATATGTAAAAATGATTTTAAAAAACTGTAAAACTTTATATTTATATTTATAAAAATATAAGTTAACTATATATGTTTCATCCTTCTGAGAACATCTATTGTAATGATCTATAACAAATATGTATGCATAAACAAGAAGTACTCATGGATCATCACGAAGCGTTAGAGTGCGTATGATCTTAATTCGAAGTCAAGCAACGTCGGCGATGGTTGATATATACTTCCCAGATAACACAGTGTCTTCTTAAAGAATTCATAAAGTAGTCTTCCTTTTTGAACAGTAATTCCTGAGGAATTCATAGAAGAATACTTTAAGAATAATGTAAAAAGTTACATGCACCATGATTCGAATTCCTCAGGACTTCTTAAAGTATTCATATAGAATTACTTGTTAGGATTCTTCAGAACTTTTTAAAGTATTTATTAGGACTTCTCCAAGTAGATATCTCAAACGCAATTAAAAAATTTATTTTCAAGATTTCTGATAAATGTTCCAATTTTTATAATATTGGGACGTTTCTCCGAAAAATTTAAAAAATAAAAAATTTTGATTAATTTTGTAAGAGGAAGAAGATTATACCATGTTTCAGCCAAGCCATAGTCGTACCTATTAAAGCATGTTTAATTTCTGTACCTGAAAAAACAATCACCCGTCCAAGTGTTACCCTTACGGAAAAAAACACTCTAATTTTGAGACTTTACACTCAAAATTGAGTGTTAATACTCGATTTTGGAAGTTTATTCCCAAATTTAGGTGTATACGCTCAAATCTTGAGTATTTACACTAAAGATTGAATGTTTATACTCGAACATTGAGTGTGTTCACCCAATGATTGAGTGTTCATACTAAAGTTTGGATTTAAATACTGAATATTTAAAAGTATACTCTCAACATTTGGATATAACACACAATAAATGAGTGTATACTTCCAACATAAAGTGTGAACACTGAAACGTTGGGAATGTACACTCAACATCTATCGGTTGAAGGTATACACTTTCCAGAAAACACAGAGATGAACAGAAATTCCTAAAAAAGTCATTTTAATGAATACTTGGAGAAGTAGAAAAATGAATACATAAAGAATTCTTGAGGAATTAGCCACAATGAGTTCACATTGAAGTATTCCTTAAGAGCTAGTTCATTGTAATGAATACCTCGCGATTTATAATTTGGAATATTATTTAGAGTATTCATATAGAAGTCATTTTAAAGAATACTTGGCGAAGTAGAAAAATGAATACAAAATTCTTGAGGAATTACCAGACAGCACATGGACGTTTATTGAACGTCCACTAGACGTCCGAGCTTGGACATCGGGACATCCATTGATTAACCAAATAAGATTCGACGGACGTCCAGTGGACGTCTTATGGACGCTCGTTGTTCACAACTTCAGACGTCCATTGGACATCCAAAAAAGGACTTGAAATGGACCTGAAAAGACATCAAATGGACATATTTTTTAGTGCTCTAGTATTCGTAATTATTGCTAAAATAAATGTTTAAAAAATATAAAGGAGAAGATTATGAGCAATAATAAATTTGAAATACAGAATCAAATTATATATTTATTATACGAAACAAAATACAACATAATAATAAATCAATATTATAAATGATTGTAATTACGAGATTTATGTACAGGGTGTTGCACTTGAATACAGTGCAGTCTAACGGGTTGCCTATCCGTGCGGGTTGCTATTCCGTCGATAAAAACGCGTGCCGATTTTATCGATGAATGCGCGCACGGAGAGAGCAGGCTAAGCAGGCATGCTGTATACGACCCGCAGCCTGCACTTCATCAACGCGCTTGTGCTAAATCCCTTTTTTAATGTAATAATGACGAGTTGAGAGAATAGCGCTTGAAAGTGTTTTGAATCTGGCACAGTTTGAAAGAAAATAATACCACATGCAAATAAGATAATCAATTTGAATACTCGCCGCAGCAATATTGAATGATAATGTCAGAAGCGAGAAGTTACATGGATTTTTCTTCTTATTTTGTACGCCTGCAGAGATTAATTAATTTTTTCATAGGTCAAACTGCACGTAAGTAATAACAAAATAGATAGCATAATAAGTATTAGCAAAATACCAGGGTTCAATTATTATATTTTTTTAACTAAATAAAATTAAAATTAATGGTTTATAAAATTAATTTAGTTAAGTTAATAGTTACATAAACAGAAACTTAGTTAAAGTTATTTAATTAAGAGTGAATTAACTCAAGTTAAATTAAAAGTTAATTTTGAAAAGCATCATTAATATTAAATTAAATGGTTATAATTTATTTAAATTAAAACATTATTACAATTATAATATAGATTATTAAATATATTTAATCTGTAAATGAAATCCATAAATCTATTTCTCTTTGTAAAATTTTATCTTCTTCTTTAGGACGATTTGTAAAAACTTGAGAGCAATAAAAGATTTGTAATTAACATGCATATTTAATTGTTTTTATCTTACGACTTTGTCATATCGAATGTAATGTTCTTGGTTTTGTTTTATTTTTTTGACGATCAAGATCATGTGTATTATATTTATTATATTTATTTATATTTCTTAATATTTATTAATTCAGTTCTCAGTGTGACTAAATTTTATACTTTTTTACATTTTATACTTTTTACTTTTTGACTGCAATAATTGTTTTGAAATTTTAATTTAAATAAATTATAACTATTTAATTTAATATTAATGATGCTTTTCAAAATTAACTTTTAATTTAACTTGAGTTAATTCAATTTTAACTGAGTAACTTTAACCAAGTTTTTATTCATGTAACTATTAACTTAACTAAATTAATTTTATAAACCAATAATTTTAATTTTATTTAGTTAAAAAAATATAATAATTGAACTCTGGTATTTTGCTAATACTTATTATGCTATCTATTTTGTTATTACTTAAGTGCAGTTTGACCTATGAAAAAATTAATTAATCTCTGCAGGCGTACAAAATAAAAAGAAAAATCCATGTAACTTCTCGCTTCTGACATTATCATTCAATATTGCTGCGGCGAGTATTCAAATTGATTATCTTATTTGCATGTGGTATTATTTTCTTTCAAACTGTGCCAGATTCAAAACACTTTCAAGCGCTATTCTCTCAACTCGTCATTACTACATTAAAAAAAGGATTTAGCACAAGCGCGTTGACGAACAGGAAGTGCAGGCTGCGAGTCATATACAGCATGCCTGCTTAGCCTGCTCTCTCCGTGCACGCATTCATCGATAAAATCGGCACGCGTTTTTATCGACGGAATAGCAACCCGCACGGATAGGCAACCCGTTAGACTGCACTGTATTCAAGTGCAACACCCTGATATTATAATGTATATATATACATATTTATTTATTTATTAATAATACAGATCGATATTATAAATATATTTAAAGTTATATATAAATTATAAGCACCGATAAAATTTGAAAATATTACATATATAAATATATACATATATTTTGATGATACATACAAATTATTTAATAATTTCTATATATTTATAGAAATGATAAAAATTAAGGACGGACACGAACGACGCCTGCAAACACAGAATATTACAGCAACATTGCGGCAATTTTGTAATATTGCTGTAATATTGCTACAATGTTATAACATTGCTGCAATGTTGCTGCTATGTTCTATGTTTACTGGGACTCATTGTATAAGGGTCCGGAAAATATCGTGTGTATTGAGATAGTAATTAAGACTGTTTTAATAATTAAAAATCGACAATACAGGCCCAACCCAGACAGCACATGTAAATTATGAGAACGATAATAGGATATTGCGAAAGTATATTGCAATATTCGTATAATATTAGAGATACGTCTGTGATATGGCGAGTATATACTCATAACGTACTATGTCCGCGTTGCCTTATCCCATAGAATTTCGCTGGCAGTTTATGAGAATATACCGAATATATCTCAAGAATGTTATACGTATGTCTAAAGTATATCTTCAGTATATTCACAATATGTCTACAGTATGTTCGCATTATATGGGCTCATGCATAATGAGAGGAATAAGGAACAAGGAATTAAACATACAGAATTAGCAAGAAGAAATAAGAAGAGGAATTAATCATTTCGCACATGAGGAAGCTATCGCAAAAAATGAAGCGTAATATCTGTTGAATACGCTGGGGTGCTTTGGGAAATTATGCTCAGATAATTGTAGGTTATAACCTAAATAATATATGTATATATACAATATATATATATTATTATAGTTTACGTTACTATTATATATCTTATGTACATACCAGAGTTATCTGGGCGTAATTCCTGAGAAAACCACGTTGTCCGTGAGTTCGTGTTCGCACGTTCACACCCTACACTTCACCACGTGTCTGCATCACACGGCAGACGAAAATGCGTAACGTTACAGATCATAGATAGCGTTGACATGATTCACTTTCGATATTACGCGGATATTTTGGAAATATGTGATAGATATACATGAGATATATCATAGGATATTTTACGGATGTTTTGAGTATATTAGATATAATCTCAGTATATTCAGTAGGAGTTGCGAAGTTCAGTCGTTATATTCTAAGTTTATCTTGAGGATATATCAAAATGACATTCTACTGAGACGTTATATGAATGTTTTACGTATATTCGGTATGATCACAGTACATTACGTATGAGAGTATAATATTCGTACGATATCTGGTGCTGTCTGGGAAGATCGAATATTCTATAGACGTCCAAATATTGGCTATTGATGAATGTCTGAAATCGGACATACGATGGACGTCCATTTCATGTCCATGGACGTGTGGACTCAAAATGGACACAAAATGAACGTCCATAGGATGTCCTGTGCTGTCTGGGTAACCACAATGAGTTCACATTGAAGTATTCCTTAAGAGTTCATTGCAATGAATACCTCGCGATTTATTATTTGGAATACTTTGAGTATTCATCAGAAATTACTCGAATGTATGGATAATCTCAATTACATTTTTATAATTATATATCGCTTAATAAATGCTAATTTATACTTTTATACACGAAATGCGTTATATATAATTAACAAAACAATATACTAACAAATATGTATGCATAAACAAGAAGTGTTTATGGATCATCACGGGGCGTTAGAATACGTACGGTCTTCGAAGTCAAGCAACGTTGGCGATGGTTAACACTTGGATGGGTGACCGTTTTTTCAGGTACAGAAATCAAACATGCTTTAACAGGTACGACTATGGCTTGGCTGAAACATGGTATAATCTTCTTTCTCTTACAAAATTAATCAGAATTTTTTATTTTTTAAATTTTTCTGAAAAACGTTCCAATATTATAAAAATCGGAACATTTATCAGAAATCTTGAAAATAAATTTTTTAATTTTGTTTGAGATATCTACTTGGAGAAATCTTAATGAATACCTTAAGAAGTTCTGAGGAATTCCAACAAGTAATTCTATATGAATACTTTAAGAAGTTCTGAGGAATTCTAACAAATAATTCCATATGAATACTTTAAGAAGTCCTGAGGAATTTGAATCATGGTGCATGTAACTTCCTATGTTATTCTTAAAGTATTCTTCTATGAATTCCTCAGGAATTACTGTTCAGAAAGGAAGACTACTTTATGAATTCTTTAAGAAGACACTGTGTTATCTGGGTTAATATTGAGTGTGCACTCTCAAACATTGGATTAGAAAATGTTAAATAAAAACAAAAGCAAAAAAAGCAGGTTCAACCGAGATTAAAATTAATCTGCATTGGTAGAAATGGACATAAAACGAATATCTAAAATAAACATTTAACTAGAGTGCTCAGCTGGCTTTAAATATTAATTTGAGTATTACTTTCAACTTGGATGTTTGCCATCTAATTGAATATTAATTTCAGTGTTATTCTTAAATTTAGGATTAACATTGAAATTAAGGGGATCCGGGAGTGACAGAGTTACCGACATTTTTTTGGGAACTTGGATTTTCGAATTGGAGTAACAGAATGCAAAATCCTTTTACAGGATTAAAGTACGCACAAAAATGAAGGGGGCGACGTACGATTTGTTCTGATAAATAAAAAAAAATTGTTATTTATTAGTCACCTAACGACAATATTTGCTTCATACAAAAAATCTATAGTTTATATGTATAAAATAATCACGTCGCCCCCTAGAAAAAACTCTCAGGAATAATATCGTGCAATTAGAAATAAGATTAGAATCCTAGAAAAAAAGATTCGCATTCCGCAAATTGGAAAATGAAAAAACGAAAATTTGGGTTATGTACACGTAAAAAGTCGATAAGTAGAGCAATATGAGAAAAATTTTTTTCGTTTTCAATATAAAATCCAATTTATAGATTAATATTAATATGTGTACTTTAATTCTGGAAAAGGATTTCTAAATCTATACAAGAAATACATATAAAATCTCATTAATGATGTGCACGAATGACTCTACCTTATCGACCTCGATCAAATTTCAAAGGCACTCCTGGATCCCCTTAACACTCAATTAGATCGCGAACATTCAAGTTGAGAGTAATAACACTCTAAATAAAAGTAAATTAAAGAGCGAACACTCAAGTTGAGTGTTTACTCCTTGTCCCAAATTATACTCAACTTGAGTATTTTTTTAAGTGTTATTTTTAGTGTTTTTTCCGTAAGGATTAACCATCGCCAACGTTGCCCCAGATAGCACAAAGACATCCATTGTATGTCCAATGGATATCCGCTTTTGGACATTCGGACGTCCATTAAGAGTCCAAATAAGGTCCGTCGGACATTCGATGGACGTCCATAGGATATACGTTTGGCACAACTTTGTACATTCATAGAAAGTCCTATAATGGACGTTCATGGGATATACGTTTGTTACAATTTCGGACATTCATAGAAAGTTCGAAATAAACCAAATTTTGGACCTATTATGGTTTGATTATTTCTTTTGGGCCTTTTTCAATAAAAGGGCTTGCTGCAATAGTGGATTAATCTACATTTTGTAAAAATCATCGACATAAAGCATAGACTGCGCATTTCCTGCAAAAAGCTCTTGAAAAGTGTCCGGCGTAAAGACAAAGAGGAGATGTGGTCCGGGTCAATTTCTTTCTCTGTCTAGCGACCATTATGCTACTGGTTAGACAGAGACAGCTCTTGACCCGGACCAATTGCTGTGTCCCTTTTTTGGTCAGATAAAGAAACAAAAAAACGGAAAAAAACAAAAAAGAAAAAGAAAAAGAAACAAAAAAAACAAAACAATAAAACACGAAAAAGAAACAATAATATATTACAACAAACATTTAAAAAAATACCAATAATTAATAATGTTAATAATAAATAAAAAAATAATACGTATTATTTCATATTATTTTATATTATATCTAAAAATAGAACAATTAAAATAAACCTTTTAAAAATTAAAAATAATATAATTTATTATTATTTATAAATTAATGTTAATTATAAATATTGTAAATAATATATATATATGTATATATATAATAAAAATAATAAAGATAAATTATATAAAAGTAAGATCCCAGACAGCACATGTAGATTATGAGAACGATAATAGGATATTGCGAAAGTATATTGCAATATTCGTATAATATTAGAGATACGTCTGTGATATGGCGAGTATATAGTCATAACGTACTATGTCCGCGTTGCCTTATCCCATAGAATTTCGCTGGCAGTTTATGAGAATATACCGAATATATCTTAAGAATGTTATACGTATGTCTAAAGTATATCTTCAGTATATTCACAATATGTCTACAGTATGTTCACATTATATGGGCTCATGCATAATGAGAGGAATAAGGAACAAGGAATTAAACATACAGAATTAGCAAGAAGAAATAAGAAGAGGAATTAATCATTTCGCACATCAGGAAGCTATCGCGAGAAATGAAGCGTAATATCTGTTGAATACGCTGGGGTGCTTTGGGAAATTATGCTCAGATAATTGTAGGTTATAACCTAAATAATATATGTATATATATATATATATATATTATTATTATAGTTTACGTTACTATATTATATCTTATGTGCATACCAGAGTTATCTGGGCGTAATTCCTGAGAAAACCACGTTGTCCGTGAGTTCGTGTTCGCACGTTCACACCCTACACTTCACCACGTGTCTGCATCACACGGCAGACGAAAATGCGTAACGTTACAGATCATAGATAGCGTTGACATGATTCACTTTCGATATTACGCGGATATTTTGGAAATATGTGATAGATATACATGAGATATATCATAGGATATTTTACGGATGTTTTGAGTATATTAGATATAATCTCAGTATATTCAGTAGGAGTTGCGAAGTTCAGTCGCTATATTCTAAGTTTATCTTGAGGATATATCAAAATGACATTCTACTGAGACGTTATATGAATGTTTTACGTATATTCGGTATGATCACAGTACATTACGTATGAGAGTATAATATTCGTACGATATCTGGTGCTGTCTGGGATACAAGTGCGGACATAAATCAAATATCCAGCACAGGACGTTCTGAATAGAACATCCGTTTAAATTCCAATAATGGACATCCAATGAATGTCCATTTTATGTCCCTGGACATGCGGACCTGAATCGGACTTAAAATGAACGTCCTTAAAACATCCAGTGCTATTTGGGTGCTTGACTTCAAAGACCGTACGCATCCTAACGCCCCGTGATGATCCATGAACACTTCTTGTTCATGCATACATATTTCTTATAGATTATTACAATAGATGTTGTCAGAAGGATGAAACATGTAAGTTAACACAAACGAGGATAAATGTTGCATCATGCGGAACGCAACACTCTGTCGTTGCAGATCAGCACGCTCTTAAGTTGTATATTAATTGTTTTATTAATTATATATAGCGCATTTCGTATGTAAAAGTATAAATTAGCATTTATTAAGCGACATATAATTATAAAAATGTAATTGAGATTATCCAAACACTCGAGTAATTTCTGATAAATACTCAAAGTATTCCAAATAATATATAAATCGCGAGGTATTCATTACAATGAACTCTTAAGGAATACTTCAATGTGAACTCATTGTGGCTAATTCTTCGAGAATTCTTTATGTATTCATTTTTCTACTTCTCCAAGTATTCATTAAAATGACTTCCTTAGGAATTTCTGTTCATCTCTGTGTTATCTGGGTTGGATGGGTGACCGTTTTCTCGAGTACAGAACTTAAACATGCTTTAACAGGTACAACTGTCGCTGAAACGTGTAGTCTTCTTCCTCTTACAAAATTATCATAGAAATAATTTGAACTTTTAATTTTTTGTTAAATTCTCAAAAACTGTTAAAAATACTTAGAAATATTTAAAAATTTTCTAAATTAATCAGAGTTTTTTATTTTTTAAATTTTTCTGAGAAACGTTTCAATTCTTATAAAAAATCAATACATTTATCAAAAATCCTAAAAAAAATCTTGAAAATCTGACAAAAAGTGGTCATTGTTTGCTATTCCTGAGGATGTCCTGAGGAAATCCTATGATATCCTCAGGACGTCCAGTGGACTGTCCTCAGGATTTTCTGAGGACTAAAAAGTGGCGCTCGTTTGCTATTTCTCAGGATGTCCTGAGGACATCCCGGGATAAAATCAGGACATCCTCAGGATATCCACGAGGTCCGTCCTGGACGTCCTAAGGACCGTGTGCTATCTGGGTACATAATATTGTACGTGTAATTTTTTTTTACGTATTTTTGTAATTTGCAAAGGTATAGACAATAAAAAATATTGTGATTATTTTCGTGCAATATGCTACTTCGTTGTTGACAAATTGTTGTAAACATTTAATACTTACACATTGTTTCAACTTTGTTAACGAGAATCAATTACAAAACTGCAACGATTGAGAACAAATATGCGACACACGAAGGAAAACATTATCTCTTTTTCGTTGCCGTCACGTTGCCATCAAAATGCTGTTGACCGCTGTTGACGCAACGACAAGTCATCAGTTGTCGTCATGTTGCCGTCATATTGCTGACAACCTACCGTACTAATATTGCTGACCGCTTTCTTAAAATTTTATCAACTAAAATGATTAATCACGCTTGGTTATCTGGGTAGGTGAATATTTGGAAGATAAGGTCACATTTACGGATGCTTTGAGGATTCTAAAGATGAACTATAACAAAATTGAGGGCGATTTTTTCAAGAGGATCAACATCGGGACAGAAAACTATTATATGGAAAATTTCTTCGACTTAAACATCACCAATATATCTAAATTCGGTTTGAACCGAGCTCAACAAAATATTCTATCAAGAATAATAGCAGGCTATCCGTATACTGGAAGGACAAAGCACAAATTTGGTTTAATTGAGCCACCGGCGTGCGATTGTGGTTGCCCAATGCAGAACATTAATCACATTTTCTGGGCTTGTCCCAATTATAGCGAGGCAAGACAGGAATTCTATAGTAAACTTTTTAATTATAAATATTTTGCTCCTTTCACAGTGGAATCCCTACTCACAAATTTAAACAGGAAATTAGCTAGAGCCATCATCAAGTTTGCTGACGAGTGTGCCTTACATATTTAAGTTGGAATTTAACAATAAGCAATAATAAATAAGAGACTTGTCGAGTTTCTCGCCAGGGTATCTGCTTTGTAGGTCTTTGGGGCCTACCTGGAGATTATGATCTTCCTGAGGCCTGCCTGGGGACCCGGCTTGAACCAAAAAGAATCGATAATATCAGTCAAAGGCACAGTTTACCCCCACAACTGCTGCCCATAAAGCGTTTTGGGTAATGTGGTACTTTGTCTCGAAAGAGACAGTAATCCATTGGGTATAAGAACTTTCAATACATAGAAAACAGAGAAGTTATATTATTAAGTAATAAAGTTATTACTTAATATTTTATTCATTTATTTAATAAAGTTAAATAATATATACAATATTAGATATTTTTTTTAACGAAATATTTATAAATTGTTATTACATAAGTATATACGTTTTTAATATTCATTAATTTATATTAATCTGTTATAAATATACACAAAGTTAATGAAATGACAATGAAAAAAAGAACACTGACTGATAACATAAGAAATTATGATAGAAAAAAATAACAAATGTAATTAAGACAATTCTATTTGCTTCTGTCTGAAATATCTGACGTGATAATTATAATCTTCAAAATCTATTGTCCATAACAATGCCATATACATTGTCAATATTGTGGATAATAATACTCGATCCGCACTGTAAAAAAACATTAACTATACATTTATTTTAGTTTTCTTATTTTATTTGTTAGTAAGACTTGTTTCACAATTTAGAAATTGCATAAAAATAGTAAATTGTTCAATCCATAGATATCGTACAAAATATAAGTCTTATAAGGACTTTCGAAATTACTGAACACAAATAATAAATTAGACGTTTCATATTAATGAAAAAAAGAAGCTATTACAGATGTAAAGATTTAAACTTTATGAAATCTCACCTCATAATAGGATAGATCCATAAAATTGCAAGAAATCCAGTAAAACTTGGATGCCTCATATGTTTCAAATATCTGCGCAGTTCCCTGGATTTAGTATCCATTGGACTGTTTCTCTTAGATACTTTGTACCATATCTGCTTGAGTCCACAGAGCTCAGCAATATCCATCATGATGCATCCACTGTAAATAATACTCCAGGCAAATACATGGAGGCTAGAAAATATCATCCAAATTGTCTCATTGGAAGTATCAAATTTCCAAACTGTAGTGACTGGAGTTTGTTGCCATTTATTGATCAGGAAATGGAGACTGGCTGAAGTACAGGCATTGTAAATACTTCTGCTGAGGTGATCAATGTGTAGTCTACAGAAGGTGTGTTTGACAAATTCATTGGCCATAATAGAATGTTGAAAAATAAAGATTATAATAAGCAACATATTTATTAGAAGAGACCACAGAGTATGTTCAGCTGCATTGTCATCTGAAAGCAATCGAGTTGATTTTTGTAGAAGTTTAGTCTTGTAAAAACAATCACTCAACAACAAATAATATACCTGTTGATGTTATATGTAGATTTTCACCGTGATTTGACAAGAAATAAGTTAGTTTGCACAAAATGTAGCAAGTGTACACAAAACTAGATGCGCCCACAATTACACTCAATATATTTGAGATCATTTTTCGTGGGATTAATGACATAAACGAGGTAACTTGAACACAGATTACGTCTAACGAAAAATTTGTTTTTGTACTTCGTTGTAATACTTTGTTATGAAAAAGAGTATGTACATTTCATGAATGTAATATTCACTCATGAATAAATAAATGGTAATTATTTAGTTTAGAGGTGTGATGGGTCTAAACTACATAATTACTAAATAATTACACTAATTTTACACAGTTTTGTATACAAGTATAAAAATGGCATTACAAAATTATTGCAAGGCAGTGAAACCAAAATCTCGCCAAAAACACAAGTGGTCTGTTCTTTCTAGCTGCACTGTTGCACCGGTGCAATAAGTTAAAGGAAGACAAGTTTTTTTTTTCTCATTCTAACTTATTGCACCAGTGCAACAGTGTAGCTAGAAAGAACAGACCAAAGTACCATCTTCTGCACTTGTAGAAAAAAAAAAGTTTTGAGTGTCTCGATTGGCTGCAGAATAGAGAAATTCTCGAGTCTTCAGAACTCCACTATTTTGCAACCAATCAAAACGTCTAACAAGTGGTCTGTTCTTTCTATCTGCACTGTTGCACTGGTGCAATAAGTTAGAATGAGAAAAAATATACTTGTCTTACTTTAACTTATTGCACCGGTGCAACAGTGCAGCTAGAAAGAACAGACCAAAGCTTTTACAGGTTACGGCAACAACACGAAATTAATAGGTTTGTTCTGGTTGCCTACACTTTTACACTTCTACGAAAAGTATAAGTTCTCATTGGCTGGTTAAAAATATAAACCAATAAGAACTTATATTTTTCGTAGAAGTGTAAAAGTGTAGGCAACCAGAACAAACCTAATGGTATATATTTGGTCTGTTCTTTCTATCTGCACTGTTGCACTGATGCAATAAGTTAGAATGAGAAAAAATATACTTGTCTTACTTTAACTTATTGCACCGGTGCAACAGTGCAGCTAGAAAGAACAGACCAATTTACTGCATTTCCCTAGTCCTGTAGACTCTGGGTGCGTTCGGGGAGACGCTATTAGCGCTATCAGCATCAGTTTATTCTTGTTTCACTTTTAATGAGTAAAGCGGGTCACACACACTTTCCGTAGAACGTAACAGTAAGGTTTTGACCAATCACGTACTTGATTTAGTCGCTTACTGTTACGGTCGCCCAATTCAACATGTCGAAACCTTACTGTTACGTTCTACGGAAAGTGTGTGTGACCAGCTTAATGAAGATGGACTGATGCTGGTAGCGCTAATAGCGTCTCCCCGAACGCACTCTCTGTAGTGCGTATGCGCGAGAAAGTAGTTCGTCTAACTATATCTGTTATTGGATCCCAGTATATTTTGTAATTATTAAAGGAGTGGTGGATGGAATGTGGATATTGTGGATGTGAATGTAGTTATATTTATTACATTTGTCAATTAGAGAGACGTTGTCATCGGGTTAACCCGTGTTCCTGCTGATTCATACGATCTGGAGATCTGCGAGTCCACGAGGAGACTTTTCAAACGGTTCAGTTGGTTTGTCTCGATCTTAAATTCGTAAGTATTGTGCGACGTATCGTTGACTTTTTATAAGAATAGCAAGATTTTTTCCGAGATAGACAATACGAAGGTAGGTTAAGACATTGCAGGCTGATAAGACTTGTAGAGGACATTGCCTCACGCTGCACTTTCTCTATATTTGGTAAATACTGCAAGTAGAATACGCGAACTTGTATAAGATAATCAATGATTAGAAAACGACAACAATTAAAATTGTCACTTGATGTTGTTTAAAAAAAAGTGGAGATAAAGTTTAGAAATGTATGAAGATTACGCAGTTGATAAGAATAAATTTTTAAGGTTAAAGTATTTGCCAAAAGATTAGGATACATTGTTTTCATAACATAAGCGTGCAAATACCACGCTTTTGCTAAATGTTGAATTGACATTCCGTCAAAGAAAGGAAGATCGGCAAAATTGCGATTTTTTTCTATTCTATAAGATAATTAAAGGCCTTAAATTACAGACAGCGTCATAAATGCTAGAAATCTAATCTTAAATGCTTCTTTAATTATAAGACTAAAGTTTTACCTTCAATGAAATTTTATAACAATAGGATTCTTTAAGAATTTAAATAAAATTACATATTCTGTAAAAATATAATTTAGGTATTTAAAAAAGCACCTAGGATTGAATTTCTGAGCTACTCTCAATAATTGGACAATACTCTATGTGTTTTTGACTTAGGTGGTTCGACATGTCAAATCCATCAGAGCGTATTAATTACATGCAAGACAGCAGCAGTGACACAGAGACTGATTACAAAGAGACAGATGCAAGAGGGAGACACTTATATAAGAACAGACTGAGGTAATTTGCAAATTTTCCCCAATCCAACTTTAGTCATTTAATTTTGTGACACAGAATGCCTATAAGATGACTTTTACACAAAACCTGAAATTCTCATACTGTTTATCTTTCCTTTCTTTCTTTTTACATTGAAGAGAAAAAGATAAACTGTGTAAGAAAATCAAACTAAAAAGAATAAACCTATAGATTCACTTTTATAAAAACTATTTCCATTGGTATGTTACAAAGCAAAGAAGATTATTGACATTTAAAAAGTTGACTTTTATTTTAGATGACTTAAAGTCAACTTGTTCTATATATATATATATATGAATGAGAGAAGATTATCTCTAGTTTCTATAATGTATTAGATTTCTTAGCATGCACTTAGATTTGGTCTTAATATTAATTATTTGCATGCAAATTATTCTTTATATATAAATTTATATGGTATTATCTTGTTGATTGGCATAAAATTAATTGAATTTATATAAGATTCATGTAAATAAAAAAAAATGCATAATATACATTGAAATTTTGTTTTTGATATTTATATCTTGATATTTCATATATTAAAAGAATATATATTATCATATTTGAATTTAAATGAATGAAAGGTTTCCTATAAAATCTAAAAACAAGCTCAAGAAGTTTCTGAGAAGTGTGTCTCTAAAGAAAAAAAAATTACCTTTTTTTACAATTTTATTACATATTTATATTTTTTTAACTCTTGCTGAAACAAAATTGCTTGCAATGTGACACTAATGGAAAAGAATAAGAATTTAATACCATAATCCAGATACAAAAAACAGTACTTATTTGGTTTTTGTGACAAAAACCCTTCATATAATATATTAAAATATAATAATATTATAATATAAAATATGAATCTTGTAAATGTGTATTATACATTTTTCCTATTGATTTATTTTAAGTATTTATTGTAGTAGTTTTAGGCTATGCATTTAAAAATTTTACATATAGAAAAATAAAGATATGTCTTGTTTTTATAATAAATTATGAAGAGATTAGAGTAATTTGCAAAGCCAGCACTCTGCTTTTTTATTATCTCTTAGTTTCATATATTATTACAGAATAGAATTTGTTATTATACATATATATGATGCTCTGTATATACATATATGTATGTGCGTATATGTATACATAAATGTTTACTTCAAAGAGATTCCAACATTATCACTTTGTATAATGTCCATACATTTCTTTATATTTATATTTTTTAAATATATCTATGTATATATTCGCACGTGAATACACAGAATAATAATTGATAATATAATTTCTTTGAAATAGACATTTTCTGTTCTTAAGGGGTTATACTACCCAGGCGCGCTGAAAAATGAGGCTTTTTTATGAATTTTTTTCTCCACTACTAATAAAGCAATCAAACTAAAGTTTACAGGGTTTATTATGTAAGTTTTAAGATATACAAAAAAAAAAATTTTTTTTTATTTAAAGTACAAAATGGCGTCGAGGCAATAAGTTACTTAAGAACGCTTTTTTTTCGAAGAGATAAACGGCGTGCAGGGTAGCAATGTTCATACAGCATCTACAGGGATAAAAAAAATTTTTTTATATTCTATAAGTGTTTCTTTGGAAGTACCAACAATTATTAAAAAATATTGATTTTTACAAATTTGGCATGCATTTAAAAACAAAAATTACTTTTTTCGATGAAAAATTGATTTTAAATTGTTTATAAAAAATGTAATTATTTATTGATCGTAAAAATCATTGGTACTTCGATAGATAATCTATCTAAGAAGCTACAGTTCAAATTTCAAGTCAATCGAATATAAATTGCCCGAGTTATGCTGCACGCCAATTTGAAAAACATGGTTCTGAGATAATCGCGTTTAAAGTTTGAAAACATGTTTACTACATGAAAAATTGAAAACATCGGCTTGCTGATTTTTTACCTTCACTCTGCTATCCCAGGACCGTAAAACATTTCTTCCAAGCCTAAATATTGCTCTTCAGCCTCCTTTCTAAGCGATGTAAGGTTCCTTCCGCGCGTTTTTCTGTTTATTGATGCTGAGCAGTTTGCAGCTTGAACGCGCCGTTCATCGATTTCCATACAATAATTATAAAATTTGTGGCTAATCTTTAGTTCAAGTGTACTCATTATAGCGAGTAATTCTTGAAAACTATTATTATAAGTGATTGCAGCAACGTTAATCGCTATATCAATAACAGTTTTGCCGCTTAATACCGATTTCGGCGTTACTATCCAAACGACGGCGTTTAAACTTTCATTTGTATTTAATTAACACTTAATTTAAGAAAATATAACTTACTTCTACCTATATAAAAATACCGACTTGACTACAACGCTTCAAAATGCTGCGCGTGATGGAGTGACATTTTTAAACATTTCAAAACGCTCGGCGGCGCTTCGGAAATTAAGTTGTAAAAATTTTTTTTAATGTTTCCCACTTATAATTATGCTGGAATATCATTTTTAGATAGTTTATGCATCATTTAAGCCAATAAAAAAAAAACGGAAAAAAATTTTTTTGCTGAGTAGTATAACCTCTTAATAGTCACATTTGAAGCCAATACAATATTTCATAATTGAGTTTTTTCCCCTTATGATATAAACACGTAAAATTCGATTTTGCGCCGAATAAATGTCTATTATAAGTATAAACGAAAGGATTATTTTTGTAACATTTAATATATCCTACATTATAGATGCTTAAAACATTTTTTTAATTACAGCAATTTAATTACAGCATTAACATAATTGCACTGTAATTTGCATTTTTGCAAGATATATATATGCATATATATATATATATATATATATATATATATATAATATATATATTAAATAAAACGTTTCGAAAGCAACAAACAAAGTAGAATAGTAGAGATGTCATGAGTGCTTGTACTGGTAGTCAATTAGTATAAGATTACGTGGTTGTTCTGTGCATGTAGTTGTGGTGGCTCATCGAAGCCGAAATCTTGTCTGGTACAGAGGGACAGCAGTGGCGATCGACATTTTTTCATTTCCGGAAATTACCGGAGAAATTCGCATGGCACGAAACCCGTTAACAGGTAAATGCACGTTAAAGGAAACAGATAAGAGCAAGAATTCTTTCTCTATGCCCTTATTTTTTATGATTTTCCAAATATAATTTAAGAACTTTACTGAGTAAAAGTGACATTAAAGAAGAGAAAGAAACACAGTAATTTTGCGATAATATGGTATAATTTTTATTTTATGAAATTTTGAATGTTTATTAAAAAAATATATATAATTTTTTTTTTCTGATTTTTATAAATAATCTTTATAAGAAATAACATGGTATTTCTTGACATATTTCTGTCTGTTGTGTAACTTATTATTATAGAAATAACATTTTATTTATTTTAATTAAATAAAAGAAATACCAAATTCTAACTGTATATTTCTTTCGAACAATTTTTTTTCTTATGATGTCTGCATATCTCAAAATCGAGCTACCGGGCTTCGCAAATTATAAGGTAGGTTTAAAAACCGTGCTAATACCATATTATCTTGTGCATCTATCAAAAAATTTCTCACACTATAAAAAAAATATGTTACCATATATGCTCATTAAGAGGACCAATTAATCTTCCCTGCAGAATTCGATCGAATGTCAATATGACCAAACAAAATCAGAATCAAAACCAAAACAATAGCAGAGATAACGCAATATCGGGAGGATCGGCAACAGCATCTACTACCGGGATTAGCAATCAACCAACTAGTGATGAAAGAATCACTCTCATCGTTGATAATACCAGGTGATAATAAAAACACACACACACACACACAATTAATTAAAAATATGACATTAAAATATACAGTGTGTGAATCAATAAGTTATTATAAGGATGTATTGCCATCGATTTCTTAACAGAATATAATTTATCCTATTTTGTATATAAGAGTATTAATGTAGTAAAGAATTAATAATTTATGAGATAATTGATATTATATATTTTATTCTGGTATATTTCGACATAAAAGTAATTAGTTTTTAAGATGTTTCATTGTTTACAATAAAATTTCTTCTATTTCAGAAATTAAGCCTTTTTAGATCCATGTTTATATGAACCTTTTTTTGATCAATGGGAATACATCTTAAGAATATTTATAACATTTATTTAAATTTATTTCTATATGTATTTTAGTTAAATTCTAATGTTCATATCATTATATCATATTATAATACAAAAATGACATTACTTTTTACAGCAAGTTAAAAACTAGGAAGCTACTTTTATATTATTAAAAAATTATAGTTATCATTGTACATCTCAAAAACATATTATTGCTAATGATTGCTAAACCCCAATTTAGTTATTTTTTTAATTTATTGATTTTTTAAAATTTAGTTACGTTTTAATTTTTTTTGTTTCAGATTTATCGTTGATCCAGCTTTGTTTACAGCGCATCCTAACACAATGTTAGGTCGTATGTTCAGTTCGGGCGTGGAATATGCTCAGCCTAATGAACGCGGTGAATACGAAGTCGCCGACGGAATTTCTGCTATGGTTTTCCGCGCCATCTTGGAATATTATAAGGGTGGAGTAATTCGATGTCCTCCGACTGTAAGTGTTCAGGAATTACGAGAAGCTTGCGACTACTTGCTAGTACCTTTTGATGCTAGCACAGTAAAATGCCAAAATCTTAGTAAGTATATATTTTATGAAAAAAGTATATACACTTTTATCGCCTTATTTATTTTATATATTATAACATAATTATTCTTTTATAAATTTTATAAAGTATATGGTTATTTTTGTTGTAAGAGAGGATTTTCAAAACTAAAAAGTTTGTTGTTATAGGAGGATTGCTACACGAATTGTCGAATGAAGGTGCACGCTGCCAATTTGAAGTATTTTTGGAGGATCTAATCTTGCCATTGATGGTGAACAGCGCGCGACGTGGTGATCGCGAGTGCCACATTGTTGTACTGCTAGAGGACGATGTTGTCGATTGGGATGAGGAATATCCTCCTCAAATGGGAGAAGAATATTCTCAAAGTAAATACGATTTTTAACTTTCAAATTTTGTATATATATCTCTAGCTAAATTGAGAATTTATTGTAAAAATAGACTAAAAAAATCTTTTATGAATATTTAATGTAACTTCTAGTTTTTATGATATATCTGTTTTATACCAATTAATATAGAAACATTAAATTTGAATGGTATGTCTTTTTTAAGTTTATTTTTATTTAAATTATTAAAAATAAATATTTTTAGAATATTGTAAGTACTTTGCATGTAACCACTTAAAAGTTTTTTAAATCTTCTCTTATGCATATTTTTGATGTAGCTCATATAATTTACTATAAGTAACCTTCAAAAGTTCTAAGAAAACACATGCAACTTTTTAAATTGTGAAATACAACAAGCGTTAACCTTACGCATTATTACTATGTTCAGTGTAAAATCGATTAGCTTTGTCTTTGAAGGTGTATAATCTCCATTAGTTCCGCCTATTTTCTTCAACAACGAATGCTCAAAGTAGCTCGCGATATTAATATGATCCTGTAATGTGCTCCATATATTTAACCCCTTGCACCCTCAGGAAGCGGTTGAATTTATGTAGCGATCTGGAATTTGTGTGCAACCTAACTATAATTTAAAGTCTACTATAGTAGACTTTAAACCTCGTCATAATAAATATAAATACACATAAACATAAAAGAAATAATTTTCTTTAAAGATCGAGGTCTATTACAAAATGAGATATTTCAAAGTTAAAGATATAGATAATATATATCTTATGACTTTATTTAATTATGTACTTTAATTTTTTACTTTCCCTTGATTCTCTTTATTTTTGAAAGATTGAAATCGACTAGATTTCATCAAATATCAATTACTTTATATTAATATGTATATCAGTAATTTTTTTTTTAAATATTACAACTTTTCTCTTTTTATTTTCAGCTGTTAATAGTACGGCAATGTATCGCTTTTTCAAGTATATTGAGAACCGGGACGTGGCCAAGCAAGTAATGAAGGAGCGTGGTCTTAAGAAAATTCGTCTAGGTATCGAGGGATACCCAACTTACAAAGAAAAAGTGAAGAAACGCGCTGGTGGCCGTGCCGAGGTCATCTACAATTACGTTCAGCGACCTTTTATCCACATGTCTTGGGAAAAAGAGGAAGCAAAGAGTCGTCACGTTGATTTCCAGTGCGTTAAGTCCAAGTCGGTGACGAATCTTGCTGAAGCCACAGCTGATCCCGTTCTAGATGCCGCTGGAAATCCTATGCTTCTTCAAGCCGCTGAGGGAGCAGTCTCTCAGCCGGAAGTGGTCGGGCTTCCTATGGGTTCGGATGCCGATGTGGATGGGCCAATGGGATCTGGCGATCAAGACTTGGGTCCGCTACCGTCTGACGAGCTACCATAAAAGACAGAAATAAATTAGGATTTTTTAAATTTTTGAAAAAGATCTTGGAAACAAATTTTGTTTTGAAAACAAAAAAAAGAAATATTTATAAAATCCTTAAAAAAGATCTTAAAAAAAATTTGTTGTTTCCATTTTGACAAATTGAATTCTGAAAATTGGAGTGAGGAGACTGGATTTTTAAAAGACTGAGGTGCATTTGACTTGGATCATTACAACTGACTCTGAAGGTTTCAGAAATATGTTGGATCTTAAAAATGGAGGATGTTATACACTAAGGCTGGGTTCGGGAAGACGCTATTAGCGCTAAAAGTATCATTCTATCCTTGTTGCTCAGTGAATGTCGAAGAAAGATAGAGCACGCTCACAGCGCCAAAAGCGTGCTCTCCGAATCCAACCTAAGAATTATCTGAGATACATACCTGAAAATTTTGCAGCTCAAAAAAAGGAGCGAATCGATTATTTACAAGGTAATTTCTGTTTTTTCGATGTCGTGGAATTTATACAATCTTATAAAAAAATTTATATTGAAAAATTTACGAAAAGAAATAATTTTGATTGTATTACTTTGTGAACAAGAATTTATTTGTTATTATTTTACTATTAATTGCTTTTTTTTAAGGTTTATATTATTACATGGTTTATGCGATTATGCTTAAGAACCAGGATTTATCGAAAAACTTATCAAGATATCATGCACTCCAGTCTTTATGATTCAACGTTTTGCGTTTTTTTGCGGTGCTTTTTTGTGTTCTGAATCTATACAATTCTATTTAAAAAAAAAACGAAGAAACATTTTTAATTAATGATAATACGAATATTTTTTTTTGGTCCTTCAAGGTATGTATGATCTTGTTTAAGAAAAAAGACTTATATTAAGATTAAATGTGAATTTCTTTGTCTAACATCTCTTGTCGTCGAGTTTTTCGCAAACTGCAATTTTGTGTATATAAGCGTTTATATTATATATATTATGTATAAATTTACTTGTATTATGTATATAATTGCGAATACGATCGATGTATTATTATCGCATCTTCTACTACCATCGGTCTTTCCCATTTTATACTATTATAATAAATACAGTTTAATACGCGATTTCTTTTTTGAATAAATTTTTGCCCTTTTTATACCTTAAAACGCTTGTTTTCCTTTTATTACAAATTTTTTTAAGGGCTTATTAAAGCGTTTTTTAATACACCGAAAATTTATCAGGAATGTATAGACAACTTTGAAAAAAATTATAACCAAGGAAAATTGGCGTACATTTACATGAATATTTTAATTATTTATTTCAAAATATTTAATCTATCTTGAGGATCATAAGACCTCTTTCAAACGCAAAATTTATATTGTCTGTTTTTTACAATTTTATATTTAATTTTAACTCTGACAGTATTTACGTTTTCAAGAGAAAATTTTTTGAGAACATATATAAAAAAAGCTATAAAAATATTGTGCATACATATGTACAGAAACACATTGTAAATAGAGGTTTTAACTCTTTACACGAATAAAGCATATATCTATTATTACTTTGCCTTCTTACAAAGTATATTCTAATATGGTTGAATTAATTTGCGACATATTAAATCACCAATTACAGTGACTAAAATCACCAGAACCATGTAATCCCTCCCTCCCCTCCTTTTATCTGCCCCTCTCATCTTCGCTCTTTCCTAGGCTTAGTAGGTCGTCGGAAAGGAAGTCATTCGCCGACCTGTGGGAGGCGCAGGCGCTATCAGGGGGTGGGGGTCGGACGATCAATAAGGGACGCACTACCCCCGGCGGCGGCGGCGGCCGCCTCACTTAGGAGGGCAGGAGATCAGTAGCGTACGGGCGCGCGAGTGGTGCACGACGTGGGTGCGTGGGGTGTGTGCGCATAGAGGGTGAGCCGCGAGTGAGCGAGGGCAAGCAAGAGCAAAACTCTGCCCCTCCTCCTCCTCTACCCCCGGCGCTGCGGGAAAAACTCGCTTCAGCATGCAACCACCACCGAGAAAAGTAAGAAGAAGTCGTGTACTCAAAAAAACGCCCCCGCGAGCCAATGGGGTGTTGTAATCTTGTAGAATCGACTTTCCATGCTGTAGGTAGGGGAAAGACGTCTTTACGTCAAGCAAGGTGTATGTGTCTGAAACACAAGAATCGTCTTGCCTTATAGTTGCAAGAAAATCGACTTTATACATCGGGTGTCAAATGTAAAGATTGTTTTTCTTATGTCAAATCTACATGGAAAAATAAAGTTTAATAATTTGTTGACTTTTTTATTTTTATATAAAATGTGTGATAATAATATATACAATTTTTTTACGCTAATATATTTTTATTAATAATAAATAATGTGAGACCAAGAATCCAAAAAGTAATACAATAATATAAAATGTAAAGTAATTTCACGACAGATCTGTCCAACGCACTAGCTGTTAATACCCTCGTTTTGAAATTTTGCAAGCAATCTATTTTTGATATTATCTTACAAATAAGTGTAGACACAGAATGTACGAAATTATATGAAAATTAAAAAAATGGTGATAGAATAGAATAACTTCAAAAGAATACGTTTATCGATTTCGGCAATGTGCATTTCTAGATGACATACTACTGAACGTGTGTGTGTGTAATATAAAGATTACTAATTATTATAAAGTGCTAGTTTATAAGTAATTTATAGATTTACATTTAATTTTTATATATTTACAGATAATTATTATTTTTAATATTTACACTTGAAGGTTTTCAATAAAAACCAAAAGCCAAAAAATTACATTTTTAGGAAACAAAAAACTTCTGATCTTTAAACTGTTCATTATATAAATGTGGTAATTTTTTTTCAGACATGTAATAAATATAAGAAAGTTTAAACTTTGATTAATAATTTGAGGATTTGTTGGGAAGGAACAGCATAATAAAAAACCTGAATTTGTTTCATTCATGTAGAAAATTTATATTTATTACCTATTTTTATATTTATATTTCTAGTTTTCTATTTGATTTTTACAAAATTGTTCACGATATAACACTACTGATAGAGAATGACACCATAAAATTTTTCTAAAATCGGACTTGTTTAATTTTTTTAATAAGAATTCTTTAATTTCTTATATGTATAAAAATTAATTTTTATATTTATTATTACTACATCTTAAAAACACGATTAATTTTAACAACACTTTGCAGTTTTGTTTTATGTTATTGGGCGGTGTTCGTACCTCTCGGAGGAGAATTTCTTATTTATACACACACACACACACACACATATGCGCGCGCGCGCGCGTAGTGAAAAATGCCTCACAAAGAAACAATTATAAATACGATTTCATATGTGATATTAAAACTGTTGTATGGCATTGATTATCATTGATTTTTAATTTGCACTTTGAGTAAGAAATGAGAAAAGGACAGAAACAGTGAGAGAAACAGAAATTCGACTAATTTGAAATAATACTAAAAAATTGAAGTAAATCGCACTTTTGCATAATTAAAAATTTCTTGTAATTATAAAAAATGAAATAGTAAAGTGCTTAAATTTATATTTATTTAATTTTTTGATTGTAAGGGAAACTATGCGAAATTTCTGAAGAATGTGCACACAGAGCAGGCGGCAAAATTACAGGCAAAGAATCAGCACGAATGTGATCTTCTGGAAGACATACGGTGAGTTATTATATAAATTAAACTATTAAACAACAATATTTGGACATAGCAACTTTTTACCTATTCTTTAAAAAGAATTTACAATTTGGGAATAATTTTATACTTTAAAAAGTTTATAATATATATTGTAGTTATAATTATTATTTTAAAATTGTTCTATTTAAGTTTGAAATTTTTTAAATAGTTTTGACAATTAAATAAGTATTAATTTTTATTTCTTTCAGTAATTTTACGATAAAAAAATCTGCCATTGAAAAATCCTATTCTGAGGTAAGGAATTATTTTGAAACTTTCTTTATGCTTACTTATTTTTGATAAAATTATAGTATATATTTAATATGGACATAACATTTTCCAGGCGCTACTCAAAATATCATCTGCATATTTAAATAAGAAGATACCGAACATACCAGATCTCAAAGTCGATGGAGCAGAAGAGAAATGGTAATTAATACATATGAAACAAAAATTTTTACATAGCTTTTATTTCTTTTTCTATGATATATACATATATGTTAAGGAAAATCTCTGTTATGCTGTAGATTATCATTATAGTGCATTTGTAATTTTCTAACAAGACTAAATTAATTTTATAAACTGCCTTTATTTATCATCTTTTGATGATTGATATACTAATTTTTTCATACGTAATCATGTAAACAAAGGGTGAATAAAACAGACGATGAGACTTAATGCGAAAGTAATTTTCGCGTACGATAAGCACGGGAATTTGACCTCTACGGAATTGTACTGGTTTCAATTCCCGGCTGTTTATCGATCGGGGAAGTTTGCCAAGGAGAAGAAGGGTCATAGGTAAATGGCAATCCGCACTGGCGAGTGGTCAAATGATTACAGGAACATGTGGAATGTATGGCGAACCGTGCTGGAGGAGAACGAGAAGTTGGCGCGCGCACGCCTCGCCGCTGTCGAGGTCTTCCAGCAGCAGATCGCCGACGACGCCAAGAGCCTCAGGATGCATAAATTACAAATCTCTAAAAAGGTTTTGATATAAGATTTTGCTATAAATTAATAATGTACATCTTATAGAATTTCCTTATATGTATTTTTTCTAAATAAGTGTTTATTAAATATTTACAAATTATTATATTTATTAGTAATTACTAAATATAATTATTTATATAAACATTATATTACAAATGCTATATGTGTGATGTATTCCATAAATTTCGGTAAATGGGTTTCTAGGCAATCGACCAATTACTGATAGTACAAAAAGAGCTCCAAACTTGCGTACAGGATGTCGACAAGACGAAGAAATTGTACTTTGACGAGGAACACAGCGCACATGATGTGCGCGATAAAGCAAAAGACATCGAAGAAAAGTATGTATATTAAGCTTATCTTTTATCTGGAAAATTACGTCTCTCATAATAAAAAAGAGCACTTTTTATCAGTTTTTTTTAAATTTATGTTATAATCAATAATGTCCAATAATACATACATTGGAAAACTTGATTACGTATAAATATAAATAAAAAGTATTGCTAATATAAATGTGTTCTTATCAAGAAACAAAATTGTAATTTTCGACAATTTGCATTTTTTATATGCTATCATTATCATTGGCTTCATAAGTTAGTCATATAACTATGAATGCAATAATTCATGACGTTCAATCAATGTTTTTAGACTGAAGAAGAAGAAGGGTTCTTTCTTCCAGTCGATAACGTCTTTACAGAAAAATAGTGCTAAGGTAAATAATCTTTTATTATAAAAGTTAATTGATTATTGTATATTTTAAGGCTCATACTATCGCGTAAATCTTTCGTATTTTTTTGTAGCTTTATATGGATGATTTTTTTTAACAAATACTTTTTGAATACTTTGAATATTTTAATACATAAAGATAATGAAAGAAATAATTAGGATTCTGTAGTACTTTTCTTCTTTGCTTTAAAAAGATTTTATTATATTTATTATATTTATTATATTTTACAAGTATCTAATAGTTTATAGGTATCTAATTATAAATTTATTTAGATAAATACCACACTTTATATATTTTTCTTATAATTAAACTCTAATGTAGTAAAAGAAATAAATTTTGCACGTACATTTGACTTGATAATGAAAGTTGAGATTTGAATAATCTCATTTGCAATGATCAGGTGAGCTCAAAGCGAGATGCTCTGGAGGAGAAATCAACTGGTGCTCGCAATGATTATCTGTTGAGTCTCGCCGCCGCCAATGCCCATCAGAATCGATATTTTGTAGTCGATTTACAATCCACCATGCAGGTAAGTTCTATAACAGCGATGAGATCAGTAAATTGAAAGATTTTTATGTATTTCTTCGCGCTTGTTTAGTATTTGGAGCAAGGCGTTTATGACAAAGTAGCAGAATATTTAACCCTGATGGGACGCACGGAACTGCTCACTTGTCTAGCCACCCAAAATAGCTTCGGCAAGATTCGCGATCAAGCTCAGCAGGTATTGTCTAAAAATCGATATTATTACAATAGACAGTAATATTATTTGTAACGTTATTTTACCATTTATTTTAATTTTTTGTATTTCTTACCTATTTGTTTCAAAATTTATCTTTTTAATTATATCGATACAAGTAGATCAACATGATCATGTTGATACTACTTTACAAAAAAATTTGTATGACAACGAGAAATAAATTTACGAGCAATAATGTCGAATTACAGCTTACTAGAGAGTACAATATCCAATGTTGCTGTTTATACTATCCCGTTTTGAAGCAACATATTCAATACGAGTTTGAGCCTTGCGATAGTGATCCGGTAGATAGGTTTGTAGACCATATTTTTCAATATATTATGAAGCATTTTATTTAAATATAAATCTTTTTTTCGACATTTTGAAATAAATGTTTGGTAGTCATAATCAATGCTAACACAAAGCATTGTAAGAATTTTATATAAAACAACATTTTAATAGCATGAAAAGATGAAATTTTTTACGAATCTAGGGTAACTGCTGATCATTCGGCGGCGACGACATTGGGCAAAGAAGCACGTCGCTGGTCGACAAAAATTGCCCGCGAGGTTGCCAGTATCCGTGAAAATAACCGAAAATTACAAATATTATATCAACTTAAAGAGGCTGGTCACAAGGTTTGTATCAAAATGTTCCAAAAAACTGTTATTTATGACATGATTATAATAGTTTTATTAAAGAATTTTATTCATCGAAATTCTATATTTTTTATGAATTGAAACTTGTTTTAAAGGAATCTGGATAATAATATTACAAATTTTTGTAACAAAATTTTATTATAATCGATGTACATCTATGTGTTATAAAGCTTTTTTAATTTATCTTTTTTCAGACTGATCCGAACGATCCTAATGGTCCAGATATAGAAACTAAAATCGATGAGTTAAAGCATGCTGTTCGACGAGCAGAGGTAAAATATTTAACTTTTATATTCTTTCTCCAAGAAAGAAATATTATTTATTTTGATATATCCAAAAATTCAATTTAACTATACAATAATTATAACGATTTATATAAAGCGCCACATATACATATCTATATATCTTTTTTTAACAGACCGCAAAACTCAAAGCGGAAGCGAGGATAGAATGTCTTCGACACGGTGGAGGTTTGTTAATATTTTCTCTTTTGAAAATAAAACAATTGCTTTAAGAACAATTTTCTAAATTTTATTCTATTTTGTGTTTTATATAGTAAACGTAGACGAATTCTTGCAAGAGGCTGAAACACTCAGCGTTCAGGATATGCCACGTTCGGCTAGTTCTCTCTCCGTTAGAACAGATGCATCTGGTGCAGCGGTAATTATCAAAATAATATGCGATTCAAATTTTTCTTTGACAAATATAAATATATTTTATATAATTTTATATAAAATTAATTTTAATATTTTTTAAATGTTATAAATTTTTATCTCTAACGTTAGCTAACTTAAATAATAGTATTCGATGGTTACACAAGAGAATTTTTTTTAATGATTACACTTATTAAATTATAACATATATTATGTATATATAATCAAAAGAACAAAAATATATGAAAAAATCGTAACAAAATATTTTGAATTTTTAATACATAACAAAAGTATTTATATATAAGTTTATATACAATTTTTCTAGGAACATCCGTCATCGGACTCATTCTATGACAGCGACGGCGACGGTGGAAGCGACCTAACGACTTTGGAACGGCCCGGAAAGAATGCGCCTCAACAGGAAGAGGAAATCGAAGAGAGGCAGAGGCATGACAGTGCCGAGGTTGATGGTATGCAGACAATTTTCGTATACATAAGTGTTATAAATATTAAAATCACAAAATCAAGAACTAAATTTATTCCTTTCCTTTTATCTTATTTTCCTCTTCGACTTTTTCATTTCTCTATCTTTCATTAATTTCTCTACCTTTCTTAACCTTTTTTTCTGCTATTAATTTCTTTACTGTTATTTTGCTTTTTGTCGCAATTCCTCAATATGAGGAGATATACTTTCTTATACTTCTCTACATATTTTACATTTTTGATCTTCTTATTTTATGTATGTGGAAAACCTTTCTTTTTAGCATTGCTAGAGCAGGAAAAACAACGGATGGAGCAACTAACGGCAGGTTGGGATGATCCTACGGCGGTCGATTGGGACAACGAATTGAAAGATGAGCAGGATATGACGCACGAAACACCAGAGATGCCTTCTAACCAACCCATATACAAGTGCACTGCTCTATATTCTTACACAGTAAGCGATTCCAAAGAACTATATATGTTTGTAAACTGAATATAGAATATTGATTGTAGAAAATTTAATAGCATTTTAAACATTAGAAATAATCTTGATTAGGGAAGCATAGCTGAATGATTCAAAACGAGGATCTAACTTTTCAAATTTTTGGGAGAGGAAAAACAGAAAGAAATAGAGAAGTGTTTAATCTATTGTAATATAGAATAAAAAATATATAAATGAGAGAAAAGTATGATCTTTACAATGAAATAAACATGACTTCTTTATTTCTTTTTGTCTTTTTTTACAAAAAATTCGCAAAGTTAGATATTTTGACTTATCTAAAATATCTTATCTTCTTCAAAGTGATAATTATATATATACATATATATAAATGGAAGAAATTTTTTAGGCGCAAAATCCCGACGAACTTTCCATCGTGGAAAGCGAGCAGTTAGATGTGGTAGGTGAAGGCGACGGTGATGGATGGTTAAGAGCGAGAAATTATCGAGGAGAGGAAGGTTTCGTTCCTCAGAATTATCTCGATGTAGAAAGAGAACCTGAGACCACTACCGGTCTAACTTCGCAGGGACCAGGTCTGGTCCAGCAGATTTCTTTCTCATCCGTTGATTACACCATTGATGATCACGATGCCGTTGATCCCGATGCCAATTTGCAAAGTGCCGCTCCAGAAGCCGTAATACAAAACCATCTTGGAGGTACGTTACAAAATATCGCAAAATTCAATTCATGCATAATTTTTGTTTATTTTGACACGATTTAAAATTTAATCAGATATTTAAAATGATAAATAACATGATATATATATTAAGTTATAGAAACGGAGCAATTCTGTATTGCGCTTTACGACTATGATGCCACGTGCGACGAAGAATTAAGCTTTTTGGAGGGCGATATCCTTAAAGTCTTGAAAAAAGAACCACACGATGTAGACGACGGCTGGTGGGAAGGTGAGCTGAGAGGTCAGCAAGGCCTCTTCCCCTCTCTTGTCGTAGAACCTTGTGGTCCGGACGGATGTCCTTTGACCCCACAGGTAAGAAATTGAATAATGGTTCAAAAAATATCATAGGCATAAAAAAATTTGTAAATAAAATTAGTGTTGTAAATAAATGTTGTAAAAAAAAATAAAATTAGTAATGTTGGATTAAAAAAAATTACGTAATTCCACATTTAAAAAATGTTTAATTTAATAAATTAAATTTAAAATTAATAAAAATTAAGAAAAATATAAGTTTATATTGATATCAGTGTAAAATGACAAATTTTGATTAAAATTATGTATGAAATTAATAATATATTAACAAGTTATATCAATAAAAATCATAAATTAAATAATTAACTTACAACTTATTAATTTTATAACAAAGAGTAATATAATATTATCATTTCAGGAGAACTTAACACCACCGAGTTCCGCACCGCCAGTCTTTACTCCACCGGAAGTACCAGAATTTTTTCTAGAGGAGCTTGCTCAAATGGAAGGTAATTAAGATTACACCAATCGCTGAACAATTACCAATATAAAAGCCATTTAAGAAAAATATTAAAATAATAAGATTTAAATAATAAATTGTAAATTAATTGATTTTTTTATTTAATTTTCATACATTTGGTTAAAATATAATTTATTTAAAAATATAATTATATATTAATGTAATTATCAAATTGTTATTTCCTCATTGACTTATAGTGCAGTGACATTATAATTAGTTATGTAATTTGAAACATTTTTATATAAGTATTTATTCATATTACTTCGATATACTGCTCATATACATACAGTTAAAAGATTATTCCACACACATATATTTATTTATTACACGTACATTATTACAGAATCGCAAGAAGAAAAATCAATGGTAAATGGTGATAGTAGATTCATGATGAATTTGTCTCGAGACCAAAAAGAACAATATGGTTCACAGTTTGACGGTGATGAAGAAACGCCAGGTATATTAGGTAAGCTTTTAAATTATATTAAAATTCTCGAAATGGGCTAATAGTTGAAATAAAGCAGGTATTATTCATTTTAATATATGAAACATTAACTTGCTGCACAGTCGTGGAGATATCAGATGAATCGGGTGATAAGGTAAATTGGTATAATGTAAAAAATTGTTTGTAGACTAGACTTTTAGTTTTATTGTATATCTTCCTTTTCTCACGAAAAGCATGCAATCATTTATCAAACTTTTAATATATTAATTAATATATTAATTATATATTAATTTAATATATTAATTCAATATATTAATGTTACGAATGTTTCTTATGATTTAATAATACAATCTGTTTCGAAGATTAAAATCACATTTTATTTCTGCAATAAAATTATTTTTTTCTCAAATCTATCGTGAGATATTTGATTTATACACATGCAGTTATAAAAAATTATTTTCAAGAATAAAGTCTTATTTGATTCGCAGATGGAAAAGGATCCCAAATTCGGTGAAGACCTTAAATCTACTGACCAAAAGGATGATTTTGGTCTTGGGGTGGCTCAAATCGTGATCACAGCCGCAACTCCGATGGAAGAGATCGAACATCCCTTCCCTGGGACGGAGGGGACTCCGGAAGAATCGGCAAAGATTGCAGAAGCCTCTGAAGCTGATGTAGAAGCTTCAAGCGCGGCTTCGGATCCAAACGAGAGCGAATATAAAGAGGAAGAAGAGCCAACCGTAATCTTAGATGAAAAAGAGGAAGAAGCTGAAGAAAAGTCTACAATTGATGAACTTCCAGCAGACTCAGCACCATTTCCAATCAGCAGCAGTTCTGGAAGCGAAGCAGACTCTACTTCCGGCCCCAGCACCAACGAAAATTCTCAGTCGAGGGGAACAGTGGTTGAAGTGACAGAAGAGATCACAGAAGTCATGGAAGAGGAGGAAATCATGCCGGGAAAGATGCTGGTGGGAGGGAGAGCCAGTATCCCGGACGAGCTGCAGCCGGATCAATTGGAAAAATTGCAGACGCTCAAGGAATCGAACGCCTAGGGCTGACTGGGCCCCGGAGCCCATAAGGGCAAAATTACTTTGCCTGACGGCCATACCGACAATTTTCGACATCTACTAGACTTCTGGCGATCATCACCTGAAGTGCTAGGAAAAAAAGACTAACTGTAATAAACTCACATTAAGACTCTATCTGAAATTCATAAGGTTCTTATGGTGACAGAGTACTGGTGAGAATAAAGATGTTTGGAATTTTTGTGACTAAACTATCTTAAAGTAATGGATGTTAATGGATCAAGTGGTGCTAAAGACTGTCTAAATTACGGCTATAAACGTAAGAAATATTTTCGCGTGCCCGAAAGCACGAGAAAATGTCCAGAATAAGATCTACCTTCGAACTGTAACTTTGAAAATAATGCACGTTGTATATCTTTATTAATTAATCAGAATTATAAGGGAAAGATTTATTTGTGAAACTACCTATTACCATAATGATTTATTAACATCCTGGAGAGGAGAGAAAACGATTTAGTCAACTATTCAGTTGAATAAAAAATAATTTAAAGTTGAAAGAAATATTTAAAATCAGGTCCGTCACAAAGAATAGAAAAATTAATATACAAGATCACCAAGGCTTTATGTCAGACTTTACATATGGTCACCAAAGATTTCTTTGCATTGATCGATTAATAAAAGATTAGAAGAACTAATTTGTCCTAAGGCAAATTAATTGAGCTTTAATGAGTTGATTAAACTCTTGAGTTAATAAAGCTAACAAAAGGGATGGAAAAGATTTTTTTTCGTAGGAAATGATGTACAGTAAAGTGGGATAATAGAAAGAATTGTCGATACCTGTGTACTATAAAGGGCGTACATTTCAAAGGAATTACACTGGTGTTGCATGTAAAAACGACTATTTATTCACTATTCCTCACTGTTTTCATTTTATCCTTGTCCAATATATAAAAAATCTCTAATATCCAAGAACTGATTTTTAAAAAAATTGTATTATGTACTTCAAGAAAAATGCATACGTTTTCTAATCGAATATAGATATAGATCTATTGGAAGAAAGAGAATCACAATGGCAAATAAAATTAAGATTAATTATAATTTTAAAAATCATTTGTAGTTATAAATTAGAATGTTGCATATGTGAAAATGATTTTATTTTTATAAATGCTTTGAAAATATTTACCAGATTACAGTTATTTATATTGTTTTATAATTATATTTATATATATATTTAATAAAATGAAATAATCCTTTCATGTTTTATGAAATATATATGTAAACAAAAAATTATTTCTAAATTATAATCTAAAGAAAAAGGGAAATGTATTCAAGTAAGAAATTCTGAGAATAAAATTAATATTTGTACAAAAGTTAAAATTTTATTGGGTGTAAATATATATATATATATAATATGTATATACAAATATACATACAAAAAGGAGTCATATAAGACTCGAGAGAAATTTCTGATACTGTAATTCTATCAGTATAAAAAACTGCTAGTTATTCAAGCTTGCATTCGCAAAGCACCATCCAATCTGATCACCTCCCCATTCAATAATGGATTTTCAACGATTTGTTGTACCAACATGGCATACTCATCAGGATTTCCTAATCTTTGAGGAAACGGTACGCTCTTTGCCAAGAAGGTACGCACTTTTTCTGGCAGTGACATTAACATTGGAGTTTGGAAAAGTCCTGGAGCAATTGTTACAACACGAATTCCATCCTTGGAGAGATCGCGGGCGATAGGCAAAGTCATTCCTACACATAATAAATTATAAAAAATAAAATAAAAATAGTTTATAACTTAGAAAAGTTTATAACTCAGGATAAAATAGATATAAATGCAACTATAAACATAGCAAGAATAAGATTATACACAAAATATTACAGAATTATAAACTTAATTGATTAATAAAAAAAACTAAAAAGTTTTAACAAAAAATAACTCTGCAAGTTAATCATTTTCACTTAGATATTCAACTCCTTCTTTGTTTAAAATTACATTCTTGATACAATTGTGGACAATTCTATGTCACGTGTAAAAATGTAATAAATCAGTTTTAAAACAAATAATCACAATCTTAAATTGTTTGGAACAGTCTGAAAGTATCGTGACTCTGGAATTTGAAAAATTAAAAAATTCCAAATCTAGAAGGACACGATCGTAGCATTGAAACTTGACAAAAATACATATCTTCTTTTATATTGCATATAAAAACAAAAAATGCATTTTTGTCCAATTTGATGTAAAATCACTTTTATATATATTGCGCAACGAACCAATTAACAATTCTGAAACACTCTATATAGAGAGTATTTAAATAATAAGTTAAATAAGAAAAAAATGGTATTTGGAAGCCTTTTTCCTATTGAAAGCAAGAAAAAAATGACAATACCTACGACTGCTCCTTTTGAAGCAGAGTAAGCAGCCTGTCCTATTTGACCATCAAAAGCGGCGACACTCGCGGTGTTAACGATTACACCTCTTTGACCATCTTGATTAGGTGTGTTTTCAATCATCAAGCCAGCAGAAAGGCGAATAGCATTGAAGGTACCGGTGGTGTTGACATGGAGAATTCTAGCGAAATCCTCCAATTTGTGAGGAAGTTTTTTATTACTGTTATATGTCTTAAAAGCTATTGCGATACCAGCAGCATTGACGAGAACGTCAAGCTTCCCAAATTTTTGTTTCGTAAGATCAAGAGCAGCTTGAACATCAGTTTCCGATGTTACCTTGAGGAGAGAAAGTTAACTTTATATTTAATGGAAAAAAATAAGATAAGAACATATAATGAAATTTGAAAAACAATAAAAAATTATAACACAATTTAAAATTTGATAATTCATAATTTAATATTTCATATATCAATCATTGTGCTATTAGAGATAAAATTGTCTCTCTAATAAAGACTGTATTTAAAGATAGTAAAGTATGTTCTCTCTAATTTGTATGACATTTAAAATATTAAATTATAAATGATCCTAATTTTGAATTTGTATGTTACAAATTTTTATTTTATTTTATATATTATTTTTATTATTATCTCTTTTTAAAAATTATAGAACTCCTAAAATTATATATAATTAGGCAATAACTATATTAAACATATTATACATACATCCATAGGTGCGAATACCGCATTGGCTTCTCCCAATTCATCAGCTACAGTTTTACCCTTTGAAGCAGGCAAATCAGCAATAACCACCTTTGCCCCTTGCTTGACAAATCTTTCTACAGTTCCACGGCCTAATCCGGAAGCACCACCAGTCACCAAAGCTACAGTGCCCTATAATAAACGAGAAAAAAGTATTCATAAATTTTTTCATTCATAAATTTCATTAATTATGTTCTCGTTAAAATTTTAATGATACAATACTAAAAATATATCAATTGAGAAAGATTTTCGCATGTTTCAATAATATTTCAATGTTATTTATTACAATTTAAAAATTTATACTTACCATATGCTAGATTTTTAGCAGTGACAATACAGAAAAAGAAAAACATTCTAGATAAGATTACAAGTAAAATCTAGATAAGGCTCTTGATAATGAGATGACTTTGGACCGATATTATTTTTCAACATAAAAAACACAATGACATAACCCTAACACAAACCAGTACACTTTGTTTGACTCGAACAGAGTATAAAATACATTATCATAGTTAAAAATATATAATATCATATATATAATAATAATAATTATTATTATTATATACGACATATCATAATAAAATACTATAGTGTTAATCGGAGACATAAAATTCTACCATATTGTTATAATAAAAAAAAATAAAAATACAAACATCGTGTTTCTTTATTCGTTTTTTTTTTTCAATGATGAACATACCTTCAGCATTTTTGAGCGTCTTCTATTTTTCTTTAAAAAAAATAATAAATGCCGGTAGCTCTCGCACTAATCACAATCACGAGGATCGCTCGAACTCTTTGAAGAACTTACGTTTACGTGTCGTGTACTTTATACATGTCACAGTGGGGATACATTCTGATGATGATTTGTGAAAAATTATCTCGATGTGAACTTTGGAACCTAACAAGTTATAGCAGATCTTCGATAAATTTAGATGGAAATAGACAGCGTTAACTCCGTATAATATATTAGAACATAGATAGAAATAACCCAGATAGCATAAAATATTATCATAAATATTTATAAATATTTTACAAATTTATTTTCAAAATATATTTTTTAAAGATTATATAATTTATATTATTTTCATAAACCATTTAGAAATGATACAAAAATTATTATCAACAATATATAAAATATATTTTTAAAACGTATTGAAAAATATTTATGGTATATGATGAACTTGAAATATTTTTTATATTTTTTGATAATAATTGTAATTATATAAAGACAGATATCAATAAATATTTTTTTATTGTTTATTAGCGTGTTGTTTAAATTACAAAATGCTTTAATGAAATACAAAATGTAAAGAGATTTTTTTATCTAACTCTTAAATTATTCATTCTGTTTTCATTCTATATTGATGGCATAATAAATTAAACAATAGATTACATTGTTTACGGTTAATACTAAAAGTACACATTCATATATTCATATCACGTCCGCTACAGGACGCAGAAAAATTTTGAGGGAGACAAGTATATACATTGCAATATATTTGGCCTGTTCTTTTTAGCTGCACTGGTGCAACAAGTTAAAGTGAGACAAATATAATTTTCTCATTTTTTTAACTTATTGCACCAGTACAGCAGTGCAGCTAAAAAGAACAGGCCTATTATTATTACTAGAAAGCACAGATTCCTATTGGACATCGGCGAGTGTTTTACTACATTAGGCTTGTTCTTAGTAGCTGTACTGGTACAATAATAAGTTAGAATGAGAAAAAATATATTTGTCTCATTCTAACTTATTGCACCAGTGCAGCAGTGTAGCGACGAAGAACAGGCCTATTAGTAAACAGTAGCGTCTGCGTGTAGCGTATGATTTGTTAAATACCGAGAATCGAGGGAGAGAACAGCGATTTTGTAAAAATTATCTCGCATTAAATCACACTGAAAAAATGTCGGCGATGTTAACTGCCGATTGGTTTCCTTTGGGTCGGGACGTGTACTTTCGGTAAATGTGTACAGTAGTAATTTGAATACATAGAAACAAATGCAACTTGTTTTTGCTTTGGTTATGTTCTACATGACGAGGAAGTTGTCATCGCACAACACATCGTTATTAATGACACATTATCGATTTTTATTACAGCAAATTCGAGTTGTATCCAATATCTTTCCAGCATGAGATTTCCAACAACAATTTGCTAGTAGCAGCTCCTTACGGGGGTTCTATCGCCGTGACGAGAAACCCCAGGAAGCTTGTCAAGGTCCAAGGGGCCAGCAAGCCTTTGATACTATTGTACACATCCTCTGGAAAATTGACGGCCAAGTTGCAAGTGAGATCTTTTTAGTTTGGAGATTTGTCAATTTTGATTTTTATTCTCACTTATTTTTCACTTAATTTCTATCGAACAGTGGAGCAGTGGGCAACTAGTGTCATTTGGCTGGTCCCAGCAAGAAGAATTACTGTGTGTGCAAGATGATGGTATGGTTCTCATATACGACATGTTTGGAACTTATCAGCATACCTTTAGCATGGGAAATGTAAGACTAATATATAGAGATAATGGAGATCACTAATTGTGGAAGAATTTTTTTATAAGCATTAATTTTTTTCTTTTCAAGGCGGCCAAGGATACTAAGGTCATCGATGCGAAGTTCTTTGTGACATCCAACAGCACCGGGATAGCTGTTTTGACGTCCACCAATCGTATATTTCTGGTGAACAATGTGTCCGAGCCTAAAGTTCGACCAATCACTGATATGCCAAGTAAATATTTATTTCTATAATCCTTGAATTAAATTCAATCATTTTCATTGTTATCACAATTGTTACTTTTAGGATATGGTCAAATTGATTGTTGGCACATGGTACATTGTGACAGGGAGACACAAGTAATTTTGTCAAATAGAGAAGGAATATTTGTAATTCATCAGTCTCATCAAAACACTTTTTCATTTGTAAGCATACTATTATGTAGTTTGTAATATTATTTACGCAAATTTTTATGCATTTAGAAATTAACTTTTTTTCTATGTTACTTTATTTTGCTCCTAGAATACTCTCTTCAGCAATAAGATTAATAATGTGATAGCAATAGCTGTGTCTAGCAACAATCGACACATTGCGCTTTACTCTGACACTGGACATCTGTACATCGGTTCAATAGACTTTAAAGAGAAATATTGTGAATGTTACACAAACATGAAGGAGCCTATGGCAGATATAGCTTGGTTAGTAAAGACAATTAACCAAATATTAAATTATTCAAGTTTAAAAAAATATAAATTTTTTAAAATATCAGGATTTGACAAATACGTTTTCAGGTGTGGAACGGAAGCTGTAGTGTGCAGCTGGAATAGTACAATAATGGTGGTGGGACGTATGGCTGATACTATAGTATACAATTACGATGGTCCAGTACATTTAATTACGGAAATCGACGGAGTGCGGGTACTGTCGAGTAATTCCCACGAAATAATACAGAAAGTACCGAACGTTGTGCAAAGGATATTTAGGATCAACTCAACAGATCCTGCCTCTTATCTCCTGGAGGCGTCTAAGCAGTTTCAAAAAAAGAGCCACAAGGCCGACAGTTATATAGATTTAGTGAAAGAAAAGCTGGACTCTGCGATAAAAGCGTGCATTGATGGCGCGAGTCACGAATTCGATTTCGAAACGCAAAAGATTCTGATGAGAGTAAGTTGTATAAACGTATATGTGTTGAAATATTAAAATGATCCAATATTATTTAATAAAATTATTTCTAATATCAATTTTTCCCTCAGGCTGCCAAGTTTGGAAAAGGATTCAGCAAGACGATAGACTCAGAATATTATGTTCAAATGTGCAGGGTTTTGAGGGTCTTAAATGCTGTAAGACATCCTGCAGTGGGCATTCCATTAACGTATACACAGTATCCTTTTTCAGTTTATATTTTTTTATATGTTCAATTTATACATATTTAGTTTATATATTTGTGTGTTCTTTGCTTTTTAATAATCATTGTAATCTATGGAAATTCTTATTAATATTAGATTTAATATTCTCACAAATCAAGTACTATTAGATCGACTGGTAGCACGAAGACATTATTATTTAAGTATTCAAATAGCGCGTCACTTGCAGTTACCCGAGATTGATGGGGAAAGTAGAATATTAGCACATTGGGCTTGCTACAAGGTAAGATAAATAATAAGAGTATAAATATAGAGTATAAAAAAATAAATAACAAAACCTTGCAGACTATTTAAAAAGATATAATTTCCTTGTACTTTTACAGGTGAAACAAACTCAGCTAGATAAGGAACAAATAGCAGAGGAAATTGCTGATAAATTAGGATATGCTCCTGGTGTTTCATACAGCGAAATCGCGAAAAGAGCGGCAGATTGTGGACGAAAACAATTAGCCATTAAAGTAAGTTTATTGATTTATACCATGGAGGAAAGAATAACAGAGGGGGAAGATATACTCTGCAATGTGGCTAAATAGACGTAAGGAGGGGGGGGGAGAGCACTAAAGACTACCAAAGAAGTAAGAGAGATGTCCGCGTGTGTACAAGAGAGAAGACTGTAGATAACGAATCATATTTTCTGGCTATCCCCACCATCTAAAAAAGACCTTACACTCCTGTTATTCTTTCCTCCATGATTTATACAAATATTTGGAGTATTATGTTTTATTGCGCGGGAATTATTTATACATTAGCGTTACTATTTATTTTTCAGTTAATCGATTATGAACCACGTGCACATCAACAAGTACCTTTGCTATTAACACTCGGCGAGGAGCGTGCTGCTTTGCATAAAGCTGTGGAAAGCGGCAATACAGATCTAGTCTATACTGTCATTCTTCATCTTAGAGAAAACATGACTCTTGGAGATTTTCAAGTAAGTGGGTCACTGTACCAGTTTGCTGAACAATCACCAATAAAAAATGATCATTAAATAAAAATATTAAAATAAGAATTTAAAATAATAAACTGCAAATTAATTTATATGTTTTATAATTTAATCTCATTTTCATACAGATTTAATTAAAAGATATTTTTATCTAAAAATGTAATATTTGTTGTTTTTATCTGTTAATTGACTAGTGCAATGACATTTTGCTCCAAGTATAGATAAAGTTATGTATTCTTATAAACTGATCTTTAATGCAGATGTCTATAATGCATTGTCCTCTTGCAATGGCATTGTACATTAAATATTGCCAGAGTCATAATAGAGAAACATTACGTGATATTTACAATCAGTATGACGATTTCCATTCGCAAGCAGTGTGGTTTATTACTGAAAGTTACCAACGAAAAGTTAGTACAATTATTTTTGTATAACTATGAACTTTTTTATAAAATAAAACCAAACTGATAAAAGCATGTTGCACATCTTTTAGAACATAATGTCGAGAGATGCGTTACTGCAATCCGCTCAGGAAAATTTTAGATTGGCTCGTAATGATACTAATGCGTCGTTAACGGAAGAACAGATAAAACTGTTGAAGTATCAGAGATCTTTAGAGGACACGCTGCACGAATCAGTCATGGGAAAGCCTCTGCACGATACTGTGAGAGTATTATTATTACGTAACGAGTTAAAATTAGCAGATAAATTACGATCGGAATATAAAATACCAGATCGAAGGTATATCAATTTTTGTAACTTTGCTATTTACTAAACTATTTTGTTTCGTTTTATAATCAAGCAATATATTAATACAGATATTGGTGGTTAAGAATACAATGCCTGGCAGAGCAAGGTTTATGGAATGACTTGGAAAAATTCTCCAAAAGTAAAAAATCTCCTATTGGCTATGAGGTAACAATAAATAACAAACTCGCATTGTTTTCACGTAACTATACATCAGTGTTGGTCATTAATTAGTTAATTTTTTTACTAAAATTGGCTTTAAAATTAGCAATATTTAATTATTTTCAATCAATTAATTGAATTATCACAATTACATAAAACAACTTATTGATTGACATTTAATTAATGTCTAAGATTAGTTTCAAGATAACTAAAAAATTTGATTATTATAATAAAAAATAAATTTTTAAGCGTTTATTATTGATCAATAAATTGATTAAAATGTATTCAACACTGCTATACATTTATTCGTTCTTTGGAATGATAATTTTTCAATTTCTTTTTAAAGCCATTTATAGATGAATGTTTAAAGTATAATGAGAAATTAGAAGCAAGGAAATACTTAGCCAAAGTTAAAGATGACCTCAAAGTAAAGTATCTAGTGAAATTAAAGTAAGTACAACTGAAAAGTATACTTTTTAAGATGTAAATAAAATATATACAACATGTATAAGTACGTAAACATAACTATCGTAATTCTGTAGTTTGCTTAGCGAAGCGGCGCAAACGGCGTATGAACAAAAAGATGCTTCGGCTCTCACATTTGTGCTAGCACAATGCGGGTCATCAGACAGACAATTTGTAGATAAGATCAATATGTTATTAGCTAGTCTTAAAAATTAAGAGTTTTATTCTTTTTATAAAATTCATTTATATACAATTCAGATAACATTTATGTCAACTTACATTCATAATAATCTTAAAATAATTTTACAGATCAGTGAATGTTATACATTCAAGTGTAACATAAGTTGATAAAATATTAAGTACTTTTTTAATAAAAAATAAATTTTAAATCTGTTAAAATATTCACTTGTTATAATTTGTATAAAACTGTAACTGTATATTTGTTATGTACAAAATAGTAGTATTTGTAAGTGAATTCTGTATATTTGTATCACTTTACAATGCTGATATGTATATACAATATAACAGTACATCCCGAACCTATATTTCATTCTCACCAATAACCACTCGTAATATCATAATTTCTTATTTTTTAAATGCATATTTTATATATAAAAGTAACAATACCTTTTACAGCTTGAAACAAGTAAATCAACTAACTTGTTTGGATCGTAAAATAAACTTTTGATGCTTCTCAACAAGATCACTTACGATTAATTTTTCAATTTCCTCACCATTATCTAATTGTTCATTTGTAAGAAACAAAACGTAATTGGTCTCCTTGCTTACTATTGTTACTTGTTGTTTTCTAGTTTGCAAAATGTTGGCTATTACAAGCTAAAAGACATCAAAATGTAAATACATTTTACAAGAAGCTTAATGTATATCGTAATAATTACTTACGTTGTGCTGATACTTATTGAGGGCAGTTCTCGCCTTAGAAATGAGCAAACTTTCATCAGTTTCTAATTTAAATGAAACCACAAATGCTTTTGGTACCCACAAACTAACTAACGGAGCTAAGATCTTTGGTACTAATTGAAGAGATATTGTTGGTGGTCCACTCGAGGAAATTTTGTGGACTGACTAAAAAAAAAACTTATAAAAAAAATTTACATTATTCCATGACTAAATTTGAATAATATTTACCATTTCGTTGGAAGGAATGTAGAAATCCGAGACTGCTGCTGCTAAATATAATATAGCTTTGTTCTCCAGAGGTGCTAACGCTTGGCAAGCGGATCGTAGCAGCCAGAGATATTCAGAAAGAGCTGTAAAAGTAAGTTGCAGCAATTTTTTCTGATCAAATGCTTCTCTATATTTTCGCAGCACTGTTGCTACTTTCTCCGTGTATTCTGGCAATACTGTAAAAATAATATAATAGCATCTAATCAGTTGGAATTAATTATACATATAATTATACATAATTGATTACTCTTCGTAACTCACCTGTGATAACAGGATTTTCTTTGTCATCTGATATTTGAAGCAAGTCTAAAAATTTCTGACTTAAAAAGTGCCTCGAAAATGGTTCCAAAGATTTGATCCTGAAAACAAAAAAAATTGTAAATTTATACTATAAAGAATATATAGATTTAGAATAATAATGATCTATTAATGTTCTTAAATCATTGATAGCATAAAAATCAATTGACACTAGGACAAAAATTAGTTGACATTAGTTTAAAAGAAAAAACTTAAAAAAAATCCATTTCTCTCAAAATTTCAAAGAATTTTTTCAGGCTAAGATTACCTGTACATAAATATAACTGCATATCCGTGCTCCAAGAAGTATTCTGCTGAAACCGATCCCCTTGTACCCGCACTGAAATTGTCCACAAATCTCACTGTATTATGCTCCAAGGGTACCGTCGTACCTCCGCTCTATAATATCATAAGTTAGAATTTCACATAAAAAATTGTATATCTGTAACGTCAAATCAATCCTAGGACTTACCGTCACCAACACCACCTTATTGCCCGCCTCTAAATGCCTCCTAGTGAACTCCTTCAATGCCTGCTCGTTTTGCGCCAGGTCTGGAGGAGGTGGATGCTTCGCGTAGAAATCCTCCCATGTCGAGACCATCGTGAACGCGACTGTGTCTTGGAAAACTTACTGCGCAAAGAAAGACAGAGACGATAAAAACTCACGGAATGCTCAATACATATTGCAAATGTATATATTATACATGTTACATAATAAAGATTTCCACTTAACCTCACATTAACGCCGTCGAATGCGTTATTTATTTTATGTATTAGTCATATTTCACGAAATAACTCTGCGGTAATTTCACATCAAGATGCGCGAATCGCAACACCTGTAAACAGGTGTGGGCTAATAAAAGTGGAGAAAAAAAGAGAAATGGTTACTAACCTCGACGCGTGTCGAATCTCTTTTTGAAAAGAACTAGTTTGAGATTTTGATCTTCGAACAGTTTTACAAATACCAGTTGCGAAATCACTGATGCTTCTACACGTCCTTACGTAATAACTACATGCTTACGTGCCTCAATTTTTCTCAGCTTTTTTCTCGAAAATTTCGACTCGTGAAAAGAGCATGTCTTTGCTGTCTTCAGGACGAGACCAATCTGTCAAACTTTCTTTTTCAACGCGTAAAAATAAAAACAGCCGAGATAACGTCAACACTATCTTATCTTCAATCTTTATTTTATCTACATTTTGACGTATTGATGTTCGATAATGTTGCTACCGCGAGCACGTGCAAAATTTTCTGTTTACATATAACTTCACGAAAGACAAGACTAAAAACTTTTGCGAAATGTCGATAGAAATCGTCAATTATTTTTAACACAAAGGAAAAGGAGAGTGCACCTTCTGTATCGCGACTCCTTTATTCAATATTAGATACAAACTTTCTTTAAAAATTAAATTACATAATGTACATTTTTAAATTACACATACATTTCAATAAAATTGAAATCCTTCTTTCAGGAAAATTGAGATTGCTGCACTCCTGTTGTTGTTTGGTTGCAAGAATAATAGCGTCACTTTGAGACGAAAGTACTTAGAAGGGATAGCGATTTATATAACAATTTATTCCTATAACAAGTACTAGTTTTTTATACAGTGTAACTCAATACTCAGGTGCTTGGCTCTTGGCTTTGGCGTAATTCTCGTTCGTCGCAAAGAACTGTAAAAAGAAAAAGCAAAGAATATAAACCTACGAAACCTTCAATAATCTAAAAAAGCTCACTTCAGACAATCAGGTTGAATTTCAGGATATAATTCTATTTTTAATTTTGATACCTGTATATACTTTGTGTATTTTATATATATATATATATATATATATATATATATATATATATACATAAAAGTGTGTGTGTGTGTGTGTGTATGTCCATGTAATTCTTCAAATGTTTTTTACAGCCAAACAAAATTATAAATAGAATTCTATCCTGAATTCTGAATCGCGAAATCGCCGATCATAATGGTTGAGTAACAAAGGGCGATCGTCATGCTTGGTACCTTGTACTGTTTGTCCTTGTAGTAGTTCCATGGTTCGGATTCTTTCTTATTTAACCAGGAGACGTCGGGATTACGTGTCGCCAAGCGTAATGTGTATAGGAACGCGCCGCAGGCACCCAGTCCTATGCAGAAGTACAGTGGGAGCAGCTGGAAAAAGAAGAGCTGTTGAATGACATCGCGATGTTCAGCGTCGCGGAGTAATCCACGAGTATCTCGCGAGTGCTTACAGCTGGGTGTTTCTTCACGCTCGTCAAAGACAACCCTTGCATCTTCATGATTGCGTTCGGCGTACAGTCTCTCCCCAATAAAACGAGTCAGACGTACCTCCGTACACTGTTCCCGCACTTCCCGCTTCCCGCACCGCACCTACCGAACGACGTAGATTATAGAACCGATATCTATCTATATGGCGACTGCGCGATAAAAGCACAGTGGCTGTACAGTGGATCCGATTTAAAAAAAAACGCGCGCAAAAATAATTTTTGAATTGACTTTCAGAGCTTATAGGTGAAATATGAGCATAATTTACATTATGTGTATACAATGTGAACTATGTATAGATTATTTTTACGTGGACACGATCCTAGATAGCACATGATATGATAAATGGAAAAAATATTTATATATTTTAGTCATATTTTCATATTTTATGATAAATCTACATGATCTGTTCAATCTAAGATCACAAAAATATTTGTAAAATATTCAAATATAAAATGTATTGTAAAATATATTGTGTTTTTTATATAAAATTTATTATATTAAAGAATTTATATATTTAAAAAATAATTGTGAGCATAAATTCAAAATTAAGTAAAATATATATCCCAGATAGCACAAAATTATTATCATAACTATGTATAAATATTTTACAATATTTATAAATAGTTATGATAATATTTTATACAAATTTATTTTCAAAAAATATTTTTTACAGATTATATAATTATTTTCATAAACCATTTAGAAATGATACAAAAATTATATTATTAACAATATATAGAATATATTTTTAAAATGTACTGAAAAATATTTATGGTATATGAACTTGAAATATTTTTTATATTCTTTGATAATAATAATATAAATATTTATTTTAAATATTTTCACAAATGTTTATCATAATTTTTTTTATACCTGACAAACTCGGACATAAAAATATATACAAAATATTTATTATAAATATTTTTCCTTATAAATATTTTGTGCTATTTGGGATGTTTAACTGTAATATATTTTTCTTCACAATAATTGGAACGATTATATATATATATATATATATATATATATATATATATATATATATAAATTTGCTGTACATAAGATTTTCAATTTTGATACAAATATATAAAAAATTAAGCAAAAAATTGATTTTGCGCGTTTTTTTAATTTTGGACTATTGGTGTATTCTCAACTGCACTTCCTGCATTGTTTATCTTCTTTCTTTCTCTCTCTACCGGTGAACCGTGGAGCTGAAAAGAACAAACCATAAGTGTATGGCCGTTGATGTGATCTACGGCGAGGCGGCGGGATCTATCGATCCACGATCCACAGCGGACTTCCCTGATCAACATCATCGTACGACGTAACCAATGGCGGTATTTCGCTGGTAAAAGTGAAGTTTTTTTACAACCTTTGAGAGACTAGTATAAATATAAATGTTGATCTCAGATCTGCGCGGGGACGCGCCGGAGTAACGGCACGTCGTCGTCATCGTCGTCGTCGTCATCATCATCATCGCTGGCGGTGTTGGTCATGTAACAATCCCCCCTAGACACGTCGTCGCCGTGTTAAACCAAGCGCCAAGCCCACCCGAATTAAACTTTAGGATATCCGTCGATGTCCACGTATATTGTCGTAACGAGGTCGAGAATATGAGCCACAGTTGAGCACCGTCGGTGCCGTCGATAATCCGTGCGTTCGCGATCTATCGCGAGGGAGATGGGCTTCTCCACGAGCCTGCAGGGCCAGGCGTCGCACGAAGCGCTGCTGGCCCGCCAGGATGCTGAGATCAAACTGCTGGAGACGATGCGCAGGTGTCTCACAACGAAGGTCAAGTCCGACCGAGAGTACGCCTCCACCATCTCCTCGCTCACTGTCCAGGGGAAGAAGATCGAACGCGGTGAGGATCTCGTTGGCAGCCTCATAGCGCAGGTAATAATCAATTTGTATCACAATCAGACAAAGAGACCGAACGCTGATGGCTTTGTCCAGAGGTGTCTCTTACTAAAGCTCCCATAATTTGCTTGAATTTGCTGGTAAAATGCTGAGTGAACATTTTGCTTAAAATGTATAGAGAATACATATTTTTGCAGAGTTGGAGAGACATAATGGACTCTATTGATCAAACGGCAAAATTGATAAAGCAGCAAGCAGATTCTATTGAAAATATTGTTGTGGATCATTTAAGTACATTGTACTCGGAAAGAAGGAGGGCTAGAAAGCTGTACCAAGAAGAGCAGAATTGGTTAAATAATCAATTTCAGCAGGTGAACAATATAAATATATATTACGATATTGAAATATAATAGAAATGCTGCCCCTATTGCTGAACCAGTAAATAATTATTTAAGAAAAAAAAAGACTTAAAAAGAATAAGGTACAAATTGATATGTATTTTATTTAGATCTGATTTAGATCTTTAGATTATCATAAATTTGATTAAAATATCTTTTACTTGGAAATATAATTATGTTGTTTCTATTTGTTGACTGATGTGGTACATTCTTTTATGGTAAATAGTAAAAATGAATTAGATGAAGATGCAATTATGTAATTTGAATTTTTCTTTCAATTTATATGTTTGAAGCTGACAGAGGATGTAACTAGGAAAAAGATAGAATATCAAAAAAATTTGGAGATGTACAAATTAATGAGGTCGCGATTTGAAGAGTATTATGTTAAATGTAAGTGCTATTTATGAATATTATTTTGGATCTTTTCATATCTATTGCACACATTTATGTAATAAGAAAGTGATGCAGTAACATAACTTTCTTAGCTGGTAGAGGAGGCCGCAAATTGGATGAAGTAAGAGAAAAGTATCAGAAGGCATGCAGGAAGCTTCATTTGACGCACAATGAATATGTACTGCTACTAGGCGCTGTGACAGAATGCGAACATGATTTAAGAACCTGTTATCTGCCAAGTTTACTTCATCGGCAGCAAGCTATTCATCAAGAATTCATAACTTCATGGTGAGTTACATTACAAATAGCGACATCCAAAAGATATACACTTCCTGCAAAGTTTAAACTCTTCATCACTTTTTGTCATTAAGCTTTAAAACCTTAATGATTTATCTTTATTTTTCTATTTGCCTGCGAATAAAGATATGGAAAAGGTAAAAATTTTTATTATAGATTTTGATGGATATTCTTTTATGTGTACAATACTTAAGTTTCTATGATTTTTTTAGGAAAGGAATACTTCAAGATATTGTAAAATATACAGATTTTACGACAGAGAAATTTCTAGAGATTCATGTAAGAGTGTTGAAAGCAGTTGATGGCATTAAGCCTATTGAAGAGTATAGAGATTTTATTGGAAAGCACAAGTACATATGTAACATTATAATTATTTCTATATATATCTGAACATATGTAATTAATATAAATATTCTAATGTTAATATAGAACTAGGCCAGCATCACCAATCAGGTTTACATTTGACGAAAACCTGGTGGATGACACTTCAGGGAAGTTAAAGTCAAATAAACTAACTGTTGACAATTTAACGATAGATTGGTTGAGAAGCCGCCTTTCGGAACTCGAAGCTTCTCTCAAGACCACGCAACAAAATCGACAGAGTCCACAATTCCCACAGGAAAACAATAGCGATTCTAGGTATAAATCTTATTACGCTGATGCATTCTTATAATTAAGTTTGACATTTACCTACAAATAAATTTTTAAATATTTTTTTGTACTATTAGGATCTCAGTCTTGGATTATTCTCGTGAAAGGGAAGAACTGAGATTACGGTGTCAGGAGAAAAAATTACAAAGACAAGTAGATGTCATTAGAGGCGCTCTTAATGAATTAGGCTGTGAAGAATTACCTTCGGGTTGTGATCTTTCTATGGAAGGTTCTTTCACTGAATCAACTGCAAATAATAAAGTAAGTAAAAAGTAATGTCTTTTTCTCTGTTGATAAAAAGAAAACTAAATTTTGTCCATTACAATAGATCCAATGTTATATTAAAAATGTTTCCAAAATTATTTATGATAATGTGTGTGAAAAATCTCAGCATCCACAAAAGTTAAAAAAATCACTTTGTAACTGTGACAATAATATATATGAAAGTATTGTTATGTTTAATTATTTTTTTTATTGAACATTGAGTTGTCTGGAATTATTAGTTAGATCTAGCCTTTTACAGAAAAATACAGTCGCAGATAACGGCTTGTTTACACTAAGGAGAAATCAGCGGTTCATGACAATACTAAAATCACCTTTTAAATCTTTGCCGGCAATTAACGACTCAAAAAACGGAATGATTAGGGCAAATAGCGAAGGGCCTACCATTAAAGCAGACAAAAATATCCCCCCTGTTGTATGTGTTACACTTCACTTGTGTGATATCTGAGTGCTTGTGTGTATTTCCTGTGTCCTATTGTCGCAAAGTATGTCGATAAGATGTTTGCTATGTCTTGTGCCATTACATATATAGATTTTATATACAAAAAATCTCTCACAAATAAATTTTTTATCGTTATGTATACTGTCGCATAGACGTAGACAGTATTTAGTCTAGTTGATTATTTTTTATTACGAAAATTATTACTTATGAATAACCCTGTACACAACAATTTTTGCTACCACATTTTATATGTATACGAAATTATGATTGAGATAATTTATTTAAAAATTAAAAAATTTTGCATGAATAATGAATGTATCATTTACAATTAGAATATGTGTAATAATGCTGAATTATAATACAAGCATCTCTCTACTTACATTCTGTGACCTTAGTCATAAATCATAGGTATAATAATATAGAATATACAATCTTATTATGATTTATTAGTTTATTTTTAATCTAAAGTATGCCAGTCTGAAGCATAAGTTTAAAAGAAGTTGAGATAGTTGTAAATAGAGGGATATCTGTATTATCAATGCATAAGCATGAGAATGAAAATTTTTACACTAATATATGTATACATTAGAAGTAAGATGAACATGTATATGTGGAAGTGATTAAAGTTGCAAATTATTATTTAATTTATCATTAATATTTAGTTGGCCAAATTAAATTTATCTGTAGGTACCATTACGTGGAATTTCGCATTTAACTAATAATCAAAAAAACAATGGAAATGGCGGTCCTCTCATGGAGGAAGAATGGTTTCATGGAGTACTACCGAGAGAAGAAGTTGTGAGATTACTTGTCAATGAAGGAGACTTTTTAGTACGCGAAACAATGAGAAACGATGAATGTCAAATAGTTTTATCTGTTTGCTGGGACGGACACAAGCATTTTATTGTACAAACTACATCAGAGGTAAGAATAAATGGTAATTATGCAGATAGGGAGCAATCTCATTGATCACCTTGACCTTGACATATGTTGTCAAGGTCATGATTCTGAGTTACCTTCACCTTCGATCAATTGTCGGTTGCGACTCGTTAAAAAGTAATTAGCGATTAAAATTAAAAAATTATAACACGGGTATTTGATAATAATGAGAATTTCGTTTCGCATGGAAATTTACAAAGGATTGTGCAGAGAACACATAGGAGGGGGAGGGGCTCCGCCTCTTCCCCTGCATCCCCTCCCCGTATTTTTTCCTAACTCTAACCCTCCAATTTTAAGTTACAATGCCCTAGTTTACACCGAGCACTTGGTACGCGTATCAAGTAGTGGATTTAAGCTGATCAGCCAATGATTAAACACATTTACTAGTTATTTACTATTTGATACGCGTACCAAGTGCTCGGTGTAAACCAGGGCTATGTGGTCTAATTTCAAATCTGACATTTTAACATGATCAATTGGATATCCATAGCCAAATAACGACTAAAAATTGATGGGTTAGAGTTAGGAAAAAATATGGGGAGAGGCTGCAGGGGAGGGGCTCCGCCCCCGCCCACGCGTTCTCTGAAATAGTACATGTATGAAGGAAGGATAGTCATTTAAAACAATAAATTTATTAAACTTTCTTTGTTAATAACTTTTTAACGCGACAATTGATCGAAGGTGAAGGTAATTCAAAGTTATCATCACCTTGATAACATATGTCAAGGTCAAAGTGATCGGTGAGGTTGCCCTCTATCTGCATAATTACCGAATAAATTATTAAGAAAAGATCTTCAACTCGAGAAAATTAAAATACATATAATATATATATATATATATATATATCCAAAATTTTTTAATAAGTTTTTAAATAAAATTTTTAATAAAAAAAATTTATATTAATACAAGGTATCCCTTATATATATATATATATATATATATATATATATATATATAAAAGGGATATCCTATATGTAACATAAAATTTTTCTTTTTTTATTCTCTGGATTTTATATAACATAAAAGATAATATAAAGCTTAAAATTTGTTTTTTTATTCAATTTTTGTTCTTGTTTTATTATTCATCAACAATTTTACTCCTTGAGGGCAAACTCGGACAGCAAAAAAAAGTTTATTATATACCCATTATTAGAGTTTTATCATTTTTTGAACTTTTGAATTGGGAAACTTTCCTTGTTAATAGAATGTATCATGCTAATAATATTATAAACTTAATATAATATTAAAATACTGGAGAATTTAATTCTGATCTGAGCTCAATTATATTACTTATTATACGAAGGAATAAATTATATTAAAGTTTATTATCACAGGGACATTATAGATTCGAAGGACCCACATTCCCTTCCATTCAAGAACTGATCAGGCATCAGTGGCTATCTGGTTTGCCAGTGACTAGTCGATCAGGTGCTATTCTTAAGACACCAATTTTGCGCGAACGGTGGGAACTTAATAACGATGACGTCATTCTTTTGGAGAAAATAGGTCGAGTAAGTAGGCTATCAATAGCTATTTTGTGTTTTGTTTGCGATAATATGATGCCGACGGTGCGACTTACAGGGAAATTTTGGAGATGTTTACAAGGCGCAACTGAAGACTTGCAAGACTGAAGTGGCCGTAAAGACATGTAAGGTAACGTTGCCGGACGAACAAAAACGAAAGTTTCTGCAAGAGGGAAGGATACTGAAACAGTATGATCACCCGAATATAGTCAAACTTATCGGAATTTGCGTTCAAAAACAACCAATCATGATCGTGATGGAATTGGTGCCTGGTAAGTTGACAAGTCTTATTATGTTGCATTTATGCTAACACTTGCAACTATGTTAATATTCTTGGTTCCCCGTTGTGCTATCATATTAAAATTGGCAACCTATATTATGGTTTACACGCTAATCGCTAATTCTAGGTGGTTCGTTACTTACGTATTTGCGGAAGAATGCTAGTACAATAACACAACGGGAGCAGCTGCGTATGTGTAAGGATGCCGCGGCTGGTATGAGCTACTTAGAATCTAAGTATTGCATCCATAGAGATTTAGCCGCTCGCAACTGCCTCGTAGGTAAATAAACTACATTTCAAGAGAAAAGGGAAGACACTAAGGATTTGTTCGAATTGCATGCTCCAACACACTCCTATTTGCCCCAACACGCTCGTTGATTAATCGCATTAATCATTTAGCGCGTTGGGGCAAATATGAGTATAGTGGAGTATGCGATCCGAACAAACCCTAAATTTTAACTTGGCGAGTGATAATAACTGAACAAAATATAACGTTGTACGTTGTTTTTACAGGATACGAATGCATAGTTAAAATTTCCGACTTTGGAATGTCAAGAGAAGAGGAAGAATATATAGTTTCTGATGGCATGAAACAAATTCCTATTAAATGGACTGCACCAGAAGCTCTGAATTTCGGTAAGTCGTAAGTTTGTGTTTTCATTGTCTTCTGACAGTGCCAAAAATTTTATTGTTATCAGTTATTGATACATCATATCGTGTATCTCAGGTAAATACACATCGCTTTGTGATGTCTGGAGTTATGGAATTCTGATATGGGAGATATTTTCTAAAGGTGGTAATCCTTACAGCGGTATGTCTAATTCGCAGGCACGCGAGAAAATTGATGCAGGTAAGAAATCAAATGACAGAGATCGACGAGCATTTAATGAATATGAAGATTGATATATCTATGTATATCATTGTGATATTTGAATTAAATGCATATTACATGCACAGTGTGTGATACAATTGATAACTATATTCTGGCAATTTATGCATATATTCTTTACATCAGGATATCGAATGCCAGCTCCTGATGGAACGCCTGAAGAGATTTATCGATTAATGCTGCGATGCTGGGACTACGATCCAGAGAAACGACCACATTTTGATCAAATATATACTGTAGTTGAGACATTATCTCAAGCGTATTAAATTATAAGTATTATATTAAAAGTATTTTATTGACTAATAAGAAGTATAAATTGGTGCTATAACTTCTTGACACTTATTTTGTATATGTACAAGTCATAAAACTTTATAAAAAAATATACGTATGCGTGTGTGTGTATTGAGCTTTAAAAATTTATGAAATGCTCACAACTAAATCATATTTTACCCTATAAATGCACTATAATACATCGAGAAAAAATATAACTGGTACAACTCGTTAAAGCATTAATTACTTCTGGCATATCAGGTAAAGAAATTTTTGTCTTTTATCATAGAAAAAATACCTAAATCAATTATATCTTCTCGAGAAACTCATTCTTTTTCAAAAATAAATGTCATACAAAATATTTGGGCAGTTTTGGAAGTGGATACTATATATATTTAAAAATCTAAGGCATTTTTTTTAAACAAGATGGAATGATATGTAAGAAGACAAATACGAAAGTCAATAATTTGTCAGAACATACTAAAAAAACAATAGAAGCAAAACGATTATTCTAGATATTCTAGATTATTCTGTTATGCTTTTTCTTCAATGTTGTATATATATGTATGTATATATTTATCAGTATAAAACGTACTGTTAATTGCTGTTATATACGTCATTGTGAAATCGTATCAATGTGATTACCATTGGTTATTTTATTCGTGATGTTTATTACTGCATTTTATAAATTATTATATTTTTCCGTCCACGAACAGTAATTCAATTTATAACAAATAATATTGTTATCACACACACACACACACACGCGCGCGCGCGCGCGTATATATATATATATAACTTGAAATATATATATATATATATGTATGTATTGTTATTGCATATTTATAATTAAAACATATAGGTCTATTCTGTAATTTTTAACGACATCGTTATATTGTCGTTGTGCACATATTATATATAACAAAAAAAGCTGCGCAACGACAATATAACGATACTGAACTGTCGTTAAGAGTTACAGAATAGGTCCAATAGTCATGTGGACTTTATTTATTCAATTCTATTGTCATTTGTGTTTTCTGAATATTTCGAAGTGTTTCTCATACATACATATAATGAAGATACGCACATCAAATTTCATGGGCATGTATGTATTTTCTGTCCTTCTCTTATATATCTTAAAAAAGGCATGTAATGAAGCCTCTTTTCCGCGATACTGATTGGTTCTCTCGCTGCGCTTACTTCGTGTTGCGAGAATAACTGTCGAGAATAATTGCGATTGTATTTTAAGCTGTCAAATTTGTATAGATGGTTATTGTTGTAATATATTTTTTAAAAGTAAAAAATAAAAAGTCAAATAGCGCGCGCGAAGCGCGCGTCTGTGGTGTCTAGTGTATTATAAAATTTATCATTTTTCATGAAAATCAAAAGCACACTGAAGATATCGAAGATTTTGTACATAAAATATACGATCACATATATCTATAATTTCTAATAAGGATTTTCAGCATTGAAAGATATAGAAGATATTTAAACAATATATATACGTATATCATATTCATTCATAGTTAACAATTTATAGTATAGAATCTCATTAAAAAAACACGCGAAATATGAAAAGACTAATATTGTTAACTTCAAATCTTCAAAGAATATTTTAGTCTTACTATAAGCCATTAAAGAGAGAAAAAAGTAGAATTAAGAATCTTGCAATATATCTCAATTGTAAGAAATTTTGTCGCATTTTTCTTATAATCTTATATTCATAAATTTATTGTGTAATATATAATCATGGCGGAAAAAAATGATATGTAAATGCTTGTATTCATTTGTAGAGTGTATAAAACGGTTATAACGTTTAACGCTGTTTCAAAGTTAATAATTCAAGATTCTTGTAATTTAGACGTTTCTGTTTCTCTTGTAATTTTGTTTAAACGACACCATGTTACATATTGCACGCAATTATAAGCAGTTTTTATGTGTATAGATTACATAACACTCCATTATGAAGAAGTCTGTTTTAATGTGTTGTTTTAACATGATGTAATCTTCGTATAGACACAGTTTATTACTTGTTATCTTTCACGTGCAATTATATGAAAGGCATTTATCTTGTTTCCATATGTATATTATATATATATATATATATGTGTGTGTGTGTGTGTGTGTGTGTGTGTGTGTGTGTGTGTGTGTGTGTGTGTATACATACACATGATACTCAATATCATGTATAATAAATTAATAAAGATTATATAATAGTCTTTTACAAAAGTACAACAGATGTTTCAACACTTTATCTTACAAGGAAACCTCGCGAACCCGAAAATTCCGATTGTAATGAAACTTGGCATAAATGTAGAGGGGGGTAAATACATGAATTTAGAAATTTTTAGTTGGTGCTTATAAACGATTTAAAGAGTTCTCGTAAATTCGTTTTCAAAAAATAAACAGCATAGGTAAATAGAAGTATTTACTGTAAAACTTTTGTATAAAACATCTTTTGATATTTTGTTTAGTTTAAGAGATAAGAGTATATCGAGAAAAAGCAAAAACCCTCAACTTTTGTAGAATGATTTCAACCCTTTAAATCGTTTATAAGCAGCAACTAAAAATTTCTAAATTTATGTATTTACCATCTCTACATTTATACCATGTTTTATTAAAATCAGAATTTTCGGGTTTGCGAGGTTCCCTTGTTAGTCTTAGTCTTTACACCTTCAGGTATAGATAAGACTCAAATATCCGAGTAGTGTTCCATTGTATTATGTGACACTCATAGAATTTAAAAAACTTGTCACTTGATAATTACAAGTACAATTTAATGAGTTCGTCACTAACGGCCGACGGTGTTAGAATTCCCAAATCCGTAAACAATAGGCTGATGTAATGAGGCGGAGTATAATCTACCAAAGGATGCTCCTTTTTCAAATTCTTGTTTAAAGTACTGGATGTATACTGCAATAAGCAATAGAGATATTTATAGATACATGGAAAAGATTTCTTCGAATTATTGCATAATTATAACATAAAAGTTATAATTGATATTTGTGTAAAATATAATTCCTTAATACCTTAAATTCATTAGGTAAATCTACTTGATTTAAAGGATAAATTCTTGCAAATTTGAAGCTTTCTGTCAGTACGTAAAATGGTTTCTTCATCTCTTTCGCGCATATGGCCATTGTATATGTACCTATCTGTAAAACAATGGGAAGAAACACTTTTATATTATAATACATAAAAATTATACCTTGTTATCAAGATATCAGGTGGCTTCGTGTGAGAGCTATGGATTTGTAAGCTGACAGATCGCGAATACGAATCCGTATATATTGGAATTTTAAGTTTGTAATCTTTAGTGGGAATCAGAGGAATTTTTTTTAATTTAAGTAATACATACGTATAAGGACTGATATAATCTATTTTCCATTACTACAACTACTACTATTATGCCATCATCAAAACCCTCGTATACCTTATTGATCACACCGCCGCTTTCCGCGACACCTTCTGCTCCGACCATCACCATGTCTACGTGCTCCATAACATATCCCACTGCGGAATCCAATATCACTGTACACGATATTCCCAATTTTATTAAACTCTGGCACATCTCTTCTCTGTTTGACAAAGAAAGACAAAAAACACATTAAAATTTATACACAGAAATCTAAAGATATATATCTCATAGGATAAAATTTTTTAAAATTAAATTAAGTTAAAATAGCTTTTTTTTAATCAGTTATTATTCAGGGTACGTATTACGGAACTTTCTGAAATAATTTCTAATCGGAATTAGTGTCTTATAATCTATATTATTTTTTTAAGGAAATAATTTCAACTGAAATTTATTCTGAAAAATTTCACAATATGTGCCCATGTTTAATATTTTATGTTTTTAAATCTTCATACACACCCGTTGTTGTCGGGTGATGTTGACGTGACATACACATCAAATATTTTCTTACTCGCTGCAGCTTCCTTCATTGCCTGCAGCACTACTCTCGATTTTGAATGTGTGAGTATTGTCTGATAAAAATAATATAGTGAAAGTAAGAAAGTGATAATAATGATACATCAAATATTTCTTGTACATCTATTCTTACCGAGCCATCAGTAATAAAGTGTGCTGCTACCTTGGCTACTTTCCCTCGTGCTGCAACTAATTTGTCATAGAATACTTTGCCTCTTTCCAACATGATTCCTTTGCACTCTGCTATTGACTAATTAAAAACATACAAATATACCATAATAACAACAAATTACACCATCTTAGAACATAAAGTTAAAAAGGCTGAATTTATTCTCAAGGATAAAATGTGAAAGACAACATCTAAGTGTTAGTATTTTTACCCGTGTATCCAGTGTTGCTAATGTAATAAAACGGAGAAACAATTCGCTTCCTGAGGCAATTGCAGTGACTGGAGTTTCTGTGGAACGCATAGCATCAATTGCCTCTTGTAAACAGACCCGAAGCTCTTGAACTGTTTCCGCTGTACAAGCAAATAAAACATATGAAGGGTAATTTTACATAACTATAGGGCTGTAATATTCAAACAATTCACTCAGTACAAACATGTACAATAAGTTTTTGATTTTATAGTACATGTGCATTTATATAGGTAAATGTTTTATTACAAGTTATTGATCATACTTACATTTAGAATGTTTCAATACATTGAGTAAAGTACGAATGGCAGCCATGCCAGCGGAAATGTCTTTCTCATTTTTAATAATGCTGATAAAGTACTGACATATTTCTGTAAAAGTTTGTTGTTTTAGGCTCTTGTAAGATTCTTTCTATCAATTTCTTTATATCAATGCAAGATAAACGTTTTTGCACGTCTGTTGACTTTACGTACCTTCTCTGTCCATTATGACCTGTTGTTAACGGCTAGTCGCGTCAACAATAACAAATGCGTGATTCTTTTTAAATTAACACAAATATTGCGTAAGACATTACGTTGTCTCAATAGCTTCTGAACGTCTTGTAGCTGCTTGTAGCCCGTTTAGATTTCCGTTCTTCCAGGGACAAAGTATCACGATTCTGAATGTCGTTCCATCAATGATCAAACTGCATCTTAACAGAGGAATTTGAAACTCTTTGCACAAGTGATCAGTGAGCGGTCAGTGATCATTGGTCCTTATTGTTAGATCTCTAAATTTAGACCAATTAGGCCTGGGATTTGATTCTTGAATTCATTCGCAAGAGAAACGTATGCGCAAATACTCACTCTAACAGAAAAGTTGAAAGTTTATTCATTAAAAAGCCATACGATAGCTAAACTTCCAACTTTTCTCTAAGAACAGAATTTGCGAATACGTTTCTCTCTCTCTTGCGAATGAATTCAAGAATCGAGCCACAAGCCTTATGTTAGGAAATTACTCAACTGGGGCTCGATTCTTGAATTCATTCGCAAGAGAAACGTATTCGTAAATTCTGTTCTTACAGAAAAGTTGGAAATTTATTGGCTATCGTATGACTTTTAACCAATAAAATTGCAACTTTTCTGTTAGAGCGGGTATTTGCGCATACGTTTCTCTTGCAAATGAATTCAAGAATCGAGCCCCTGTTGTGCAACGGTTGTTTTCTGAACGTATAGCCGGTATTTGCACCGCGTATAATTATGAAATTTCGTCTGTCGTCCATGAATCCAAACGAGACTACGGACAGGATTCATAGACCGATCTTAAGCTCAAGCATTGTCTCAAGTCTAGCTTCGAGCCGACTTGAGACTTACTTAACCAATGGCTTAGTTTACATCGTGCATTTGATACGCGTATCAGGTACCATATTCGTATCAAATTTGTACTAAATATTTAGTACGCACGATGTAAACGCTGCCGGATCAATTTGGTACGAGCGTATCAAGTAGTATCGTACTAAACTGATACGCGTACCAAGTGATACAAATGTCGATGTAAACGCATAAAACGCATTTTAGAGGGAATTTAGCAATTGAGCATAACCTCAGTGCTAAAAGTTAAAAACCGGTGTGAAAATGTCTCAGTAGGAGACATCAACATGAATTAAATTTGTATTATATTTTTCACAGTACATGCTTAGTACATTCGATGTAAACGCGCCCGTACTAAGACTTTGGTGCGCACTAAACTTAATACGCGTACTAGGTTTTGACGATGTAAACTAAGCCAAACTAAGCCAATGAAATAACAGCATTGACGTCTCAAGATCGTGCTTAAGCTGGAACTTGAATAAGGTTCGACTATGGCCGGTATTCATAGTCAAATCTTATTTCAAGATCGTCTCAAGCAATGTCTTAAGATGCTAATACGGCTCTGTGATTGGCTGATGGCATCTTAAGACAGTACTTAAGATGATCTTAAATATAAGATCCGACTATGAATACCGGCCTATGAATTCCAGCCTACGATTCTAAGGCCGGAATTCATAGTCGAATCTTATTCAAGTTCCAGCTTAAGCACGATCTTGAGACGTCAATGCTGTTATTTCATTGGTTAAGTAAGTCTCAAGTCGGCTCGAAGCTAGACTTAAGACAATGCTTGAGCTTAAGATCGGTCTATGAATCCCGTCCTAAGAAGTTTGTTACTAATTTTTTATCAACAAAAAATAAATCTTTCTACTGGAGGTTATGCGGCAAACGTAAGCCATTGGGCACAACGTGAAACCGTTCACTTTTGATTTTTCGACGAAAATAACATATGGCAATTTTCGACCGGTGCTGGGTTAACTCGTTTCGGTTTCTTTTCCTCTAGAACCTCCTGGCCAATCACAATTAGTCCCTTCTTCAGAAGAATGGCTGTGATTGGTCTTATGACGTCATTAATCGCTCCCGGAGCGATTAACCCAGGCCGGTCGAAAACGCTAAGGCTCGGTTCCACAACTCACGGTTAAATTAACTGGCTGATTATTCCATTGGAATTGACCAATTGTATTTGTCGTTAAGCAAAATTAACAAATACGATTGGTCAATTCCAATGGAATAATCGGCCAGTTAATTTAGTCGTGAGTTGTGGAACCAAGCCTTATAGAAGGAAGTCTCAAATCGGTTTCTACTAAAGTTTATACTATTTTTTTTTCATATTCTACGGAAAATTTCCTATAAATTTAACCAATAAAACAAATTGCTATAACATTTCGATTTACATGAATTTCCTCCCTTAAGCTTTAAGCCTAAGAAAATTGACTAATCACAATTGAGTATTTTTATAAAAATTGACTGTGATTAGTCAGTTTCTTAAAGCTTAAATCTTTATTGTAGACTACTCCATTGTAGACTACGCCTAAGACGTAATAGTAAGGTTTTGACGCATTGGATTGGGCGACCGTAACCGTAACTAGCTAAATCGAGTATATGATAGGTCAAAACCTTTGGTTTGTTCGCGTCGCCATGCTCCGACATGCTCCTACTCACTCCAACGCATTTTAATAGGTTGGCGTCATTGGAATCAACGTATTGGAATGCGTTGGGGTGAATAGGAGCATGTTGGGGCATGTGACGCGAACAGACCTCTTATTGTTGTGTCCTAAACATCGACATATAGAATGGACTGAGCATTGCGATAGGTTAGCGCGCGCCTGCTTTAGAGTGAGAGGTACTACACCTGAGGCCTATGTTTGTCTCTTTTGCAAGCTTCTGATTTGTTATTTCGTCCCCCTCCATTCACGGAGGAGGACGAAATAACAAATCAGAAGCTTGCAAGAGAGACAAACATAGGCCTCAGGTGTAGTACCTCTCACTCTAAAGCAGGCGCGCGCTTGCCTATCGCAATGCTCAGTCCATTCTATATGTCGATGGTCCTAAATCTCTCTTATGCAGGGTTTATAATGGCAGTAATAGTAAGGTTATCAGTCAAAATTGACCAATTATAGTTGATTGCGAGAAGAATAATCAAATATAATTGGTCAATTCTTGTGGTTTGCGGCTTACAACCTTACAATTCATGTCCAGCATAACCTCCCGGCATTATAATCTATGGAGTCGGTGTCAAAATTTGACTGTCAAAAAGTGTTAAAACGCTCGGTATACAATACCACTTGTATCTTATAATACAGTCTCTGATTAGAAAACAGTACGATGGAGGAAAAAGTGGACCGTCTCGAGAATGTTGGTGTCAGCGATGTTGACGTGGAGTCAAAGGTAGGTTAAACGTTTTGCTTAGATGTTTTAAATACTTTCATTCCATCCCGTAATTTTGCATGTAAAATTCGTACGAAATTCGTAGGCGATGTTAAAGAGAGAACTGCAAATGAAATCGGAAGCGCTCGTGTTATTGAGCCGAAAGTTGGATCAGTGTAGGACACAGCGTGACCAGTTCAAACTAATGGCCGAGCAAATTCAGGAAAGATTTCTGCATTTGAAGAAGCAAATGTGTGATATGAAAGAACTGAATGGGTATCTAATTTAGATCTATAATACGATGTCGTTACTGTAAGATTGTATTGTGTAATTTTCTCATTAGTTTGGATGATATTCTTGCAAATGTTACAGTTTGGACAACGACTTTAGAACCTTGGATCTTTTAATGGAAGCACAAGAGCAAAACAAGTGTCTCAGGCTACAGGTTGAGGCATTGAGGCAGAAGCTGGCAGATGCCGAAGGTGACATCAAGGTGTTACGTACAAATAACAATCGTATACCAGTTGAACAGCAAGAGACTCAGTTGGCACCTGTTATGCATCAGAGAGAAGAAATGATAGAACAGTTAGAGAAGTTAAATTTAAAGGCAAGGACAATAATTTTTTATATATTATAAAGTTATATTGTGCTTACTGAATTGATTTATAATTTCGGCATGATACTACCATTTTATGAGATTGTTCTTTGCCATAGTGTTCACAGTTGCAAACGGATCTACAAACAGTATTGGATGAGAAACATGAACTTGAAATGGAAAGGGATGCTTTTAAATGTAAGGCACATCGTTTGAATCACGAACTGTCCAAGGCTCTGAACGCTACCAAACCAGTTGATTTGGATGCTCTTATCAATGAAAATAGGTAATTACAATTGTCTTTAGATTGATATTTGCTTTTTATTTATACATGTAAATGTTTTAGATATCTGCAAGAAAGACTGCAGCAATTACTTGAGGAAAAGGAACTCGCACGTCAATCTCTGTCAAAGTATAAGGTAGATTGATAGGAGATGTGAAAAATTATCCTGTGTTTCTTTAATTTCTGATTATTTCTGATATTAGGTGACTAATTTTTTTTAGAGCATGTTGGATAGTAAAAGGGTCAAAGGAGCTATCAAGTTGGGAGCAAACTCTGCAGCTGGGACAGTGATGACTCACAAACAAGGTAAATTAAATATGTACACATATAAAGACTTATTCATTATAAAATTTTTTATATGAAGGAATTTGTCTTCTTTTCATTTTTAGTTGAACAACTTCTTCAAGAAAGTTCTTATATACCGCCTCAAAAATCCGCTGCCGCCATTACCGATCTGCGTTGCCTTTGCACTGCCTTGCTGGAGGCTTTAAATGATAAAACTTTAGCTCTGGCGCATCAAAGGAAAGCGAACAAGTAAACAGCTTGACGTT